>NC_047507.1:5921899-6221899 GCF_902827115.2 Pseudochaenichthys georgianus | reverse complement strand
AGCGTCCTTGGGTTTCGTGAAAGGCGTTATATAAATTGAAATTATTATTATTATTATTATTATCTCTACTGTGACACAAATAAACTCCCCTGTTCTTGGGATTGTAGCCTTTGTCGACCATTTACATGCACACAAACCTATAACACACAATTAAGGGAACACCCCAAAAGCATTACAGGGCCAGGAGTCACATTGACTTCTGTTTTTAGACGGTAAACACAACCTGTATTTTATTTACCTAAAAGGTCGAAATCTTAGCTTTTCAGAATTTGAAAATCTATCAAACTTATATATTTAATTAACATTCCCTTTCAACAAAAGAGCTGCAGTCAGTCATGAATGTGTGGCTTTGAAGTCACCAGACAGATATTTTGCCAACAAAATAAACCCCAAAATAAAAAATGGCTTGTGGCCACAAAATAGTTTGGGACAAATATGCTGGCACCATTTGACAAAGACACTTAACAGAGTTTAAAGCAATGCTCTTCCTTTTAAGAACAAAGAGCCGAGTTTAGTCTGGCAGTCGCCCTTCTAGCCGTTTGAAACGACTGAAAACAGAACTGACATGAAATCAAACGGCGACTGCTTGTAGCCACTTGCTCGTTAAGTTATGCCAGCTTCACGCTTGCAATAAAATGACCCCAAGTCGGCTCGAACAGAGGATGCCATCGTCATGTGAGAAGAACCAAGCCGTGCTAATTTGTACCAAAGAACAAACACGGGCGAACAGCCCAAAGGGAAACACGAAGGATAATAAAGAAAAAACCCAAAAACCAGCAGCACTTAAATAAAAAGGTCACTTTGATATAAACTGAGGATTATTATCTCTGCCTTTATGGGATCATGCGTTTGGTCGCCTGTGTGTCATTTGAAACGCTGAACGACCTCATGGGTGATTCAAATGTGTAGAAACTGATTTTATTTACTGTTGTAAAGCCTGTATAGAAGGGGCTACAAGTGTTTAACAACAGCGTCAGAATCACGAGGACTTTCGGGTTCAACTCATAATTATATGTCAATTTGTTTATTTATTAGTTGATATTTATATTTTTGGCTAATTATCTGAATCGGGAAAGAAACTAAAGCGGTCATAAAAAGTACAAAGTAAAAAGTACAATATTGGCTTCCCAACTGTAGTGGAGTAGAAGTATAAAGTAGCATAACATTACAAATAATCAGGTAAAGTACAAGCACCTCACTTTCTTGAGTAAGTGTACTTTATTAATGGTTACACAATTTAAAACATCGTTATGACATCATAAAGTGGCCAACATCTGATCAGCTCATTTTCAGACAGGTTTTTATAGAAATGGATCAAAAAGAGAGAGAATCTTTGTTCCTGAAACTTTCAGAGTCTCTTTACACAGAGGGGACACATGTTGATGTGGAAGAGACATGAAGAAGAGGGGACACATGTTGATGTGGAAGAGACATGAAGAAGAGGGGACACGTGTTGATGTAGAAGAGACATGAAGAAGAGGGGACACATGGTGATGTAGAAGAGACATGAAGAAGAGGGGACACGTGTTGATGTAGAAGAGACATGAAGAAGAGGGGACACATGTTGATGTAGAAGAGACATGAAGAAGAGGGGACACGTGTTGATGTAGAAGAGACATGAAGAAGAGGGGACACGTGTTGATGTAGAAGAGACATGAAGAAGAGGGGACACGTGTTGATGTAGAAGAGACATGAAGAAGAGGGGACACGTGTTGATGTAGAAGAGACATGAAGAAGAGGGGACACATGTTGATGTAGAAGAGACATGAAGAAGAGGGGACACATGTTGATGTAGAAGAGACATGAAGAGGGGACACATGTTGATGTAGAAGAGACATGAAGAAGAGGGGACACATGTTGATGTGGAAGAGACATGGAGAAGAGGGGACACATGTTGATGTGGAAGAGACATGAAGAAGAGGGGACACGTGTTGATGTAGAAGAGACATGAAGAAGAGGGGACACATGGTGATGTAGAAGAGACATGAAGAAGAGGGGACACGTGTTGATGTAGAAGAGACATGGAGAAGAGGGGACACGTGTTGATGTAGAAGAGACATGAAGAAGAGGGGACACATGGTGATGTAGAAGAGACATGAAGAAGAGGGGACACGTGTTGATGTAGAAGAGACATGAAGAAGAGGGGACACGTGTTGATGTAGAAGAGACATGAAGAAGAGGGGACATGTGTTGATGTAGAAGAGACATGAAGAAGAGGGGACACGTGTTGATGTAGAAGAGACATGAAGAAGAGGGGACACATGTTGATGTGGAAGAGACATGAAGAAGAGGGGACACATGTTGATGTAGAAGAGACATGAAGAAGAGGGGACACATGTTGATGTGGAAGAGACATGAAGAAGAGGGGACACATGTTGATGTGGAAGAGACATGAAGAAGAGGGGACACGTGTTGATGTAGAAGAGACATGAAGAAGAGGGGACACATGGTGATGTAGAAGAGACATGAAGAAGAGGGGACACGTGTTGATGTAGAAGAGACATGAAGAAGAGGGGACACGTGTTGATGTAGAAGAGACATGAAGAAGAGGGGACACGTGTTGATGTAGAAGAGACATGAAGAAGAGGGGACACGTGTTGATGTAGAAGAGACATGAAGAAGAGGGGACACGTGTTGATGTAGAAGAGACATGAAGAAGAGGGGACACATGTTGATGTAGAAGAGACATGAAGAAGAGGGGACACATGTTGATGTAGAAGAGACATGAAGAAGAGGGGACACATGTTGATGTAGAAGAGACATGAAGAAGAGGGGACACATGTTGATGTGGAAGAGACACGGAGAAGAGGGGACACATGTTGATGTAGAAGACACATGGAGAAGAGGGGACACATGTTGATGTAGGAGAGACATGAAGAAGAGGGGACACATGTTGATGTAGAAGAGACATGAAGAAGAGGGGACACATGTTGATGTAGAAGAGACATGAAGAAGAGGGGACACATGTTGATGTAGAAGAGACATGAAGAAGAGGGGACACATGTTGATGTAGAAGAGACATGAAGAAGTGGATTTTGCATAATAGGTGACCATTAAAATAATCAGGTAAAGTACAAGTACCTCAATATTGTACAGTACTTGAGAGTGAATGTACTTTATTATATTCCACCACTGGTTAAAGGCGTCTGTGTTTGCTTGCATGTTCGTGTTATTTTGTATATATTGATTGTTGTGCTTTTATCTTAATGTGTGCATATGTATAAATGTGTCTGTTGATATAGGATATACATATTTTATACATATTGTAAGCAATAAAATCAATATATGTGGTGTAACTTTGAATTAATAACACTGTTTTATTCTCTAACCGGATGTTCACGACATTGTCGACACACTCGACTTCCGGTCTGTTCAGACAGTGTTTGTAGCATTAGCATGTAGCTAATAATATGTTGTGTACGTGAATACAGGGCCGTATTCACCATATACATTGGGGGGGACACATCCCTATCCCTATCCCTAATACTATTATTAGGGAATGTTTAGATGACCAACAGATATTGGAAGATTGTAAAACGAACATCAGAAAAAGACAGGACGTGCCTTGGACCCGCCTCCGTCAACGCTAAGCCAACAGGAGAAGACTACAGATGATAAATATGTGACACAAACAGGAAGTCGCTCTCTTTCTCCACAGAGACTGGAGGGAGCACACTCGGGCCTGAGTCACTCATTGCAAATTCATTGTTTTATTAAACGCTGTTAACTTGTAAATAAGCTTCCTTGACTCTTTTCAACTAATCCTAAAATCAGATCGTAGAAAACCCAACAATATTTGTATATATATATATCAGGGTTTCCGTTAGCCGGTAATTACCGGTTTTTAGCTGGTAAAATGTATTAAAAACCGGTAAATTCAAAACCTGCCGGTCAAAATGTCTGGTAATAATTAGGGAGGCTCCGATCGATCGGCCGCCGGTCATTATCGGCCGATATTCACTCTTAATAGTTTGATCGGTGCTCGTTAGAAAGGCCGATCAGGAGAGCTGGATCTGATCGATATGGACATAAACGAGAGTGAAGTGTAACCGGACGCGAGAGAGAGATCAGATCAGCTGCTGAGTCTGACCGAGACACGCAGCTCTGCATGAGCACCTGAAGCCCCGCCCTCTGTTTAGCGAGCTGCAGGAGCTGCAGGAGAAACTGACTGCTGTCAGGAGAGAGAGGGAGGGAGAGAGAGAGAGGTAGAGAGGGAGGGAGAGAGAGGGGGAGAGGGAGGAGGGAGAGAGGGAGGGAGAGAGAGAGGAGAGGGAGAGAGAGGGAGGGAGAGAGAGGGGGAGGGAGAGAGGGAGGAGAGAGAGGGGGAGAGAGAGAGGGAGAGGGGAAAAGAGAGGATCCGTTTCTCCCGTGTTATTATTCAAAGTTGATGTAAACTTTTGAATAATGTACGTCATCTACTACAAGTAGTTTGTTTGAATGTAATAATTATGTTGTTTGTTGTTTGTGGAATCATTTATTGAAAAATGAATCTGAATTGTTCGATCTGTTACGATTATAAACTGAAGCAATATCAAAATGAGCCCATAGTCCGGTAATTACCTGCTAACGGAAACTCTGCTACACAACTCTTATTATTATTATTGAAATATGACCGGTAAGTTTCAAATTTGTCCGGTAAAATAAATTATGCCCGGACATTTGACCGGCGAGAAAAAATCCTAGCGGAAACCCTGATATATATATATTTGTATTTTTGTATTCCGGATTGTGGGAAACGGCATTTCAATCTCTCCGTCTGTACACACAAACTGAAAGAGTGACAAGAAAGTTGACTTTGACGTTGTGTCTGTGTCCCTCCTCACCTGGTTCTCGTGGCAGGGCCCCTGGCAGTACTCCGTCAGGCTCTCCACCGTCTGGTTGATGAGTCCTACGTTCTTCTCGTTGATGTAAAGTCCCAGCAGCCCCAGCCCCCCTGTGGTGCTCCCACAGATACAGTCCAGGAACTGAAGCGTCTCACACACCAGGTTATAGTTGTTCTTGTTGTTCTGGTTGCGCAGAAAGTTCTGGAAGTGGATGGAGAAAGAGTATACAGTGATTAGGCATATCCCTTTTCTCCGAGAACCATGTTGGTGCTTTTGATTTGTGATGAGTCATCCTCCAAGCTCAGGGAAAACATTTCTTCCAGACATGTTGACTTAATATATTATATGTAATGTATAAAATGTCGTGGGGCTCATTATAATGCATGCAAGACCAGGAGGGTTACTTTCAAAATGTAATCTGTTACAATTACTATATACCTGTACAAAAATGTAATCAGTAACCCAATCTAAGTGTAAAAGTATATATAGTAATAAAAGAGTAATATGATTAATTTCCATTTCATTTCGATGAACTCAATATCAAACGCAATGCAAAGAAATAATAAAGAAAAAATGTCAATAAGATGTTTTTTTATGTGTATTTTTATATGTATTATGTAAGACAACAAAACAATGTGAGTTTAGTGTTTTAGTTTAAAATATGAATTCAAAGCAAAAGGTTTTAATAAATCATGTGACGACCTACTGCATAAAAAACATATTTTAAATAAAGCAGAATGAAAGTAGCCTTAATGAAAACCAAAAAGGAAATTCAGGCAGAACGTCTACCTGTAAAACATTGATATGTATTGATGCATTGTGATCCTGCAAGTAATCCCCGTTGTTTAAAGAAAAGTGTATTCTTACTTTAACTGTTAAGGATTACACTTTTTTTGTATCCTGCTTACGTAGTCCAGTTACATTTAATCCGTTACTCCCCCAAGTGTAAGACATGACAGCAGCTCAAATATGACTCCATGTCTTTGCAAGCAACAGAAACATTTCAGTGCATTGATCATATGTGCTGCATTGCTGGCAGGAAACCAATATCTTACACCCACGCTGGGTCAGAAATGGACGAGACGGAGCGGCTCGGCGCGGCGCTGACTATCATTAAACCCTGCCCGGGTGAGAAGTGCAAACTGAATCAGTGCAAGAAGGAAGTCTCCTGTCTGGGTCTGCCGGAGCGACAGCCATTACTTCAACAAACACATCCTCATAGCGAAACCAGACCAAGACGTACCAGATATGGAAACAGCTGCATCAGGAAGTTCTGCAAATGGTGCCTTATTTTCTAACACGGTTTCGTTTCTGTATAACCGAGTGTGGTGATTCAGAACACAGGTCAGGAAATGTCATGGGGCGGCGGGGGTTTAGGCAAAGCAAAACAGAAACAGAACAACAAACGGGTCGTTGCGACGGCCCACCTGCAGGTCTCTGTTGTGGTTCTCGCAGAGCAGCTGCATGAGGCGCAGGATGGGCTGCATGATGGTGATGATGACGCTCATCTCGCCCTCCTCCTGGCTCTTGTCGGCCGGCGGGACGGGGGTGCCGTCGGCGGCCGCTTGGTTCTCTTCGGCTTCGGCCTCGCGGCGGTACGTGGTGAAGGCCTTCTTGGTGACGACGATGGCCTCCACCAGCTGCTCCTTCACCTCCTCCGTCACCACGGCAACCACCGGCACGTCTTTGACTAACCACAGACAGAGGAGAGTCAAACGCAGACCATTGGAGATGAGACACAAAACCCCTCGTGGGCCCCACCACCTCTATTACTGTACATAGGAGCAAGACACATGCATACTTGAGTGTTATTGGGGCACTTGTTGTTGTGGTTTTGTGTGTCTTTGTAGTTGTTTGCGTCTCTTTTTTAGTTAAGTGTCTATTTGTAGTTGTGTTACATCTAATTTGAGTTGAGTTTGTGGTCATTTTGTGTCCCTCACACTCAGAGCTCCTAGGCCTGTGCCCTACGGACCCTTTCAGTATTTGAAATTGAAAAGACACAAATGTCTGTACACTCATTTAATTTTTTTAAGCTTTTTTCATAGACCTAGATATATTTATATGAATGATTCATTTGCCAACTTTTCAGACAAATAGGGCTCTATGCCGTGTTACTATAGGAGGTTTCTAAAACATATGTCTAAAGACACACACAGAAGACGACACATGATTTCATGTGACCCTTTGGAATATGATGTCCCATTTCCAGTCGGTGGTAATCTCCTGACCCCTCACCTTTATTGCGTGATGGCGCGTCTTTGTCTGGCGGCTCCTCTTCCTTCTTCTTGCTGCCGAGGTCGCTGGTGTTGACCGACACCGTGGCTTTGATCTCCTGCTGCGCCAGCTTCATGCGCTCATAAAACACCTTGAAGAATTTCTCGGACTTATTGTCCCCCGTCAATCGTTGGAAGAAAGATTTCTGGAGAAGAATAAGAAAGTAGAGCATGTGAGATGTTCGTTTTACTTTGTCTTGCACTAGAGATACATGCTCGACTCTTTCTGCTCCCTTATTCATTTAAAACAAATTTAAATTCAAGTTGGACACCAACATTTTTTTTAATTCTCCTTAATCAAAGAGCAAGGTCTTGAAGATCAAAGGGCATTTTTTATTAAATAACTGCCACTTCTTATCATTGTCTCTTGTAGTGTTTCTACACCGTGTAGACGGCACAGGTTCAGTTAGAGGCGGCTACATAAGCCTCTGCTCACCGTAAAAACCTTCTGAAAAGGCCGCCCTGGGCTCACCTGATTTTTGGGATATTGACATCCAGCCAAACTCAAATACATGCACCGACAAAGACAGAGCTACACACCCTGCTGAGGACACACTACTGTACATGCCCAGAAGCAAAGAAGTGCCAACTGAATAAACGTCTTTATATGATTTGCCTAATTTCCGTTGCAGTAAAATGTTGTGTGGCTGCACGACAATGCACATGTCTGCTTGTATGGGCTTTATGGACTATGCAGCATTTCAGCATGAGTAAGATGCTGAATTACACAAATGGCAATCTTGTCAGTAAGCCTCATGTGCATGGAGCTGTTGTTTTTCTGCAACAGGCTCATATGTTCCGTTCCATTTCCCCTCTCCACAATCCCTCCTTACATAAGACCTGTAATCAGCTGAGTGGTTACAGCGAGGGCACACAGCGCCTCAGCTATAAAGGCTGTTACATCAGCCTGTGCACCGCCGAGGAGAGAGTGAGCGGGGAAGGGAGAAAGGAAAACGGCCCTGCTTTTCGGCGCCAGAACAGAATGAAAGGAGCGTGTGTGTGAGAGCGAGGAGGGAGGGATGGTCCCAAAATGGCAGGAGAGAGGTGTGTGTATGTGTGTGTGTGAGGGGTGTGTGTATGTGTGTGTGTGTGGTGTGTGTGTGTTGTGTGTGTGTGTGTGGTGTGTGGTGTGTGTGTTGTTATCACAAACATAGATTCTGGGGCTGTGTTGAAAGCATGTTACATAAGATATCCAGGTTTAGCTCAACTCAGATACGTTTCTAAAAGAGAGAAAAGACCTGCAAGAGGAATGGATTTAGCCGCATAGAAATTATTTGATACCATAAAACCCTATTTAGTGAGAATATCTGCTGAAGGAATCACCTGACAAGCCCCAAGGGTTGCAGTGCACTTAATGCATTAGGCACATCTGAGTTGCTTTCTTTCTCTTTGTTGTGCAACAGTTTCTTCCCGCTTGTCTTGCAAGCTGTTCACATCGTGTTGTTGACAAGACAGGCTCATTCGCTGATAGTGACCTGATTAAGAGACCGCAGTGGACTTAGGCAACCGGGCTGACTTCTGCAGACAGCAGACTGCTGCACCTCCCTCCTGGCTGGTCTACCCGCATGTGCTACCTCTGCAGCTCATCCAGAATGCAGCAGCTCGTCTGGTCTTCAACCTTCCTACATTCTCCTCCGCTCCCTCCACTGGCTTCCGGTAACTGCTAGAATTCACTTCAAGACACTGGTACTTGCGTACCATGCTGCGAATGGATCTGGCCCTTCCTACATCCAGGACATGGTTAAACCGTACACCCCAGCACGTGCACTCCGCTCTGCATCAGCCAAACGGCTCGCTGCACCCTCGCTGCGAAGGGGACCCAAGTTCCCATCCGCAAAATCACGTGGGTTTGCTATCCTGGCTCCAAGATGGTGGAATGAGCTCCCCATTGACATCAGGACAGCAGATAGCTTACACACCTTCCGGCGCAGACTGAAAACTCATCTCTTTCGACTCCACCTCGAGCGATAGAACTATTAACAAAGCACTTATATACTAATAAAGGACTGGCTTACCTAAAGCCAGTTGAGTAGCACTTGAAATGTTTGGCTCTATGAAACCTGATGTACTTTATGATTCTGTTTTCTTCAAGTTTGTATCTTGTTGGTCGAATGTACTTATTGTACATCGCTTTGGATAAAAGCGTCTGCTAAATGTAATGTCATGTAACAGCTCCAGGACAGCAGCTTTACAAGGTTACCGTATTAAATAAACCTCATGACTGCAGCCGTAAAAACTCAATTTCTTTACTGATCGCAATCATGTCGTCAATACTTCTCCGTTATTTATGCACATTGCGGGATTAATAAAGTTGTTGATTGATTGACATAAACAGCATGCAACTGTTGCCTCGTGCTTTGCTACCAGTCAGTGTTTGATATCGGAAGTGATCTGGTATCTATTGGTAGTCTGAGAAGTATTGATCAATCATGTTGAATTTAGCTAAACATAAGCACAACATAGATGGAACAAAAATGCCCAAATGCAAATTCTGATACCGTCGGCCACCAACTGATGAGAATGTTTTTATTAGCCTTAAAAGTTGAATGTAAATGTAATTTCTTAAAGCAAGGTACTGATAGAAATGAGTGGGACTGGAAGATGCACTTTCATACACAAGGAAACCGGTTTCATCTTTGATACCAACCTGTTTGAGCAACTTCTCCCCATTGAATGCTGAGTCATTCTGTAAAGGAAATGGTCAGTAAGCCAATCAGCCGCAGCTCTCGCCCTGAGACAGCTTAGCCTTGTACATGTCTCACCACAGAGTCATTAAGCCTCCTGGGAGCTGTGCTGATCCTGTCAGTCACGTTCAGCCCATTATGTTGACGTCTCCTATTCTACAGATTCAACATGGTGGCCTCCTTCCTGATTATTCTGCTTTCCTCCCGTTCCTCCTCCCTGGCTGTCAGCTAGCTGCCACCCCGCCCTGGCATCAACACGTGCCGCTTACGTAAGGCCTGTTTACACCAGCAGTTGCCTCTTATTTTTTGTATCCGTCTCCCCCTCTCGCCTTTCTAGCCTGACACCTTGGTGAGTGACAAAGCCATCTCTGTGCTCATTGGAGGGCTTTCAATGGCGCACTCTGCCACCACGGTAACCACGGAGATTCAGTCAGACAGAGAGGTTTAATGAAAGTGAAATGGCACGAGTGAGTGTGCGTTCACAAGACAATCTGCAGGCAACGAGCCAAGAAACGTCAAATGAGTTCAGCAACAACAACAAGGGTGTAAATTCACCGATGCCACTAGAAAGCTGCACGTTTGAAGGGGATTGAAGTAACTCAACTTCTAAGAACGTTTTAAAAAGACTACCCTGCCCACTTTGTAGTTAGAAGAGTGCTGGTTAGCAGAGATAGGAGAAGTACATAGACTTGTACTTCAGTAAAAATCATTACAATGATTGATCATGAAAGTGTTCTCAAAGCTGGTGAAGGTGCAGCTAGTGTGAATGACTGTGTATACTGCAGGGAAGCTGGTACATGTTACTCCAGGTGAAATTAAAGTCTTTTTTAAGTGTTGATTATATTTCACATCATCAATTCATATTTGCAAAGCAACTAAAGGTAGCCTATTAAATACATGTAGTTGAGTAAAAGTCCATGATTTACCACTGAGTAAGTATCAAACTCAAATAAAACAAAAAAATACTCAAGTAAAGTACAAGTCCCTCAAAAATTGCACTTAAGTTCAGTACGTGAGTAAATGTAATTAGTTTCTTGACACTGATGACTAAGTTGATGACGCTGATGCCGGGAAACCCACTTTGCAGGAGCTTTTTAAAGCTTTCCAAGTAGAAGCAGTAAAGTGAACATGAACCATGCAGAGGTAGGTGGAGGGGAGTAAATCACAGCCTGAGGGTATCAGGCGTGCCACAACAAGCCCAGTGAGTCAGAGCGGTGGCACCTGTTTGGTCCTGTGACAGCTCAGGATCATCAAGACAGCGGAGATGGATGGGGGGGGCTGGGAGCTGCGGATCTACCCTTTTTCTCCCTCTTACATAACACACACAAACACACACTCTCTCTCAAAAGGGGGATGTTTTTGGAACAAGCTCTGGAGTTTCTAAAAATATCCAGGAGTGTGTACGTGTCGGCGTGTGTGCTAATGGAGTGCACAGATGAGTATGCAACCGAGTAGTTTTAGGCTATGATACAGTCTGAGGGCCTGGTGTCTGTCTGAGTTTCACTATAAGTGTCAGGGGGTGTAACGGTATCCGTATTCGTCCCGTACCGTTACGGTTTCGGAACGTCACGGTTCGGCACATGCAGTCACACGACGAATACGCCTTTTTTTTACGAGTGGGGGAAAAGTCTGTCATTCAGGGCAGTATTACACTACACTATTTATAATCCAGGGGGCGGTATTGCGCCTAAAAGCTGTTTGCCAGCCGCCCTTAAACAACAAATGAAGAACAAGAAGAAACAACAACAAAACGAACTAAATGCAAGAAGAAGAAAGTTAGTATGGCGATTTCAGATAACACACAGGAGCTAGAACCCACCTGCTTCTTTTAAATCTGCTGTGTGGGAACATTTCGGGTTCCCTGTGGACTACAATAACGATGAGGTGTGCGAGTGGTGGATCGGACAGAGGACGATGTGTCGGCGTTGTTCGATAGCGGTGCGGTATGCTAATGGGAAACACACGCCCAAACATGCTAACTCACATCAGAAGGCATCACCCAGATTTGCCAATCACGGAGCCCGGCAAAAAGACAACAGCGTTCAACAGCTGATCCCCGCTGCTTTTAAGAAGCCAATAGACATGAAAGCCGAGAGACCGAAATAAATAACGGAAGCTTTTGGCATATGTTTTCAACGACTTTGCGCTCTGGAAACACTTTCTTATTATTTATGATGTAATATTTTCAAGACTTTTCAGTTTTACAGCTTGATGAAACCCTTTAGTTTGACATCAGCCATTATAGATAATATGGTCATCTGAGTGTGTGTGGTACTGTTTATGGTTTGTTTTTAACTGTTTAATACAGTTAATTATTCAAATGTCAGAGTTCCTTATTTTGAAACTGAAACTTGCACTACTGTTCAAAAATAATAACAACAAACCTGGAATTATGCATTTGGGACTTTTTTTTGCTTTTTCTTGTTGTACCGAACCGTGATCCCCAAACCGAGGTACGAACCGAACCGTGACTTCTGTGAACCGTTACACCTCTATGAGTGTGCTGCTTATCGCTGAACAACAACCTGCAGGGTGTGAGCCGAGGTGTCAGACAACATGAAGGCTTGTCTATGATGATAGATGCAGGCGTGGGTTGTATATAATTAAAACAGGTAGGTCATTAATCATATATTATTTAATTAACTACAATTATTTTGACCCACTTGTGAATTAGTATTAAGGTAGGCTAAAATAAGGAAAGGGCTAGCAGCACCCAATAATGCAGTAACTTCACTAATAATGTAATACAATGTCCTGACTATGTATTATCAGAAACATATGCATTAAACTAAAAATCATCAGACTGTATATTGGACTCGGTAACCCTGCAGCCCCCTAATGGTTTATGCACTAGGGTTTCTAAGCATCTAATTGTAGTCTGGCCGTCGCCATCTTGGCTTTTTGACACAAAGAAGGAACAACAGAGCGTGTGAGTTCAGTACAATCACACTTCTAACTTCTATGAACTTAAAATGAACTCCAGTGAAATGGATAAAGTCCTAAGCAAAAACAGTGCTTTTGACTCGTCAATCACAGGGCAGCACCGCCTTAAAATATATCCCTGTTTGTCTATTTTAGTCTAAATTGGACTATAACGGTACGTCCACACAGCAGCTTCAGAAGAATCTTCCACCGCTGTCCAACGCTTCTCTGCCCAGTTGACTTTGAATGGGGATGACGTCACTTCGCCTCGCTTTTCCGCCTAACTGCATTGTGGGGGAGCGAAGCGAAGATTTCCAGGATTTCCAGAATCTCCAGGATTCAAAGTTGAGCAATGTTCAACTTTTGAAGCTGAGCTGGAAGCGTCCAGCCAATCAAACACGTTTATGCAATCTGACAGTAAGAAGCGCTAGCCAATCAACCGCGTTGTAAAGCAGGGAGAACCAGACCGCCGTTCATTTCCTCATATTCCAAACGAGAAGTTACGTAGCAAATCACCCGTGTCTTTACGACCAGAACTATTAACGGGATACAAACCGGAGGAACCAGGCATGAAGGGATGTGGCAGAGACAGTGGGGCGAAACTGGTAGCTTTTGCCTTGTTTGGGGAGTTATATATATATATATATATATATATATATATATATATATATATATATATATATTGCTCGCATAAAATCCCCGGGGCTTTTGCTTTGTATGTCGGGGGCGGGAGATTCATGTGATTGGTTGTTGGTCGCATTGCTCGCAAAAAATCCCCAAGCTGTCAGACACGCCCAGCTCCAAGATTTTTGAAAAGCTGCTGTGTGGACGTACCGTAATGCACCAAATACTATATTTATGCTAACTGCATTTCATTGTCTTAGTACTTGTATGCTGTGCAATGACAATAAAAGATCAATCTTATCTAAATGTGAGGAAAACTTGCGATTGAGACCATTTACTCATTCGGAAAAGGAGGTAAAAGATTGACTAGCTATCTAGGTCATGTATGCAAATATGAATTTACTGTCAAATGATAATCTGTCAGGAGGTATGGCACTAACGGTATTATAAATGTGGTATACTTCCACACTTTCTGAGAAGGACTTTTTTCTCGTTATCCATCGCAATATGACATCGCCAGTATAAACCCCCCTGAAATTAACGTTATTATGCTATCAGTGATTGCATTGTTTTACATTATTGGTCAAGTAATTCCATTATTTAGTTTAATTACATTTTCGATCAGGTCGAGTGTATTTTAATCACGTTTTCAGGAAGCATCTAATTGTTTTGGCTGATAAACATGTCTGTGGAGGGATGAGCGGTGGCCTGCTTAGTGTGTTTCCCTCACACATCATGCCGGGGAAAGCCAGGAAGCAGTGTGTGTTCCCTTACCCGTTCCTTTATGTATTCACTAACACAGTCACCGCCATATGAGCTCCAGCTCCGCAGAGCTCTGGGTAAATTCATCTTAAAGCTAACCAACTGCTCTATATCTCTCTCTCTCACCCCTGCTCGATTTTCCAAGCAATGTTGTTGGCTTGGTTACGACCCTGGATAACCTCAAAAACAAATAAACAAGTCTGCTCACAGAAACCTGTGAGCTTGTTTTATGTCCTGCTTTCATTAAGACAACAATAAACCTTCTGTCCTAAAAAGGGGCAAGGCGGCCGGCCGTTATGCAACACGGGGGACATATGGTGCATCTGCTGATATGTTGTAAACTCTCTCTGGACCACGATTGTTCAACAAAGCTCACTTGTCCCTGCGGCGTGCCGAAGAAGGAGAGAAAACACCTTACTTGAATCCTGAAACAAGAAGCTTCTTTATTGCGGTGTTTCTTTCAAGCCGATAAACTGATGCAGCATCCTTATCAAGTGCACTTTGAGGTTATTTTCAACAAGCACGGGCTACAGTTGAAACACGTTGTACCTGTGCTGTTAGAGGTGGAGATATGTATTGCCATTTCTCCGTCTATTTCTATTTGCTTTTTACCAAGAAAGCCAAAGACACCAGTGTACTGCACGCCAGGCCAGGTTGACTCCTGTTGAGTATCTTTTGTCATTTAAATATGTATTTTCTAAATGTATGTAATAACTGGGTGTATTTATCTATGTTGTATTTCCTGTACACACGAACAATGTTGGACTTGTGTTCACCCTGAAGTTATTTTTTAAATGTTTTTCCATATTAACTTGAGGTTTTTGCTCGTGCATTAAAAGTGTTCAATGCCGTATAGTCCGTTAAAACCCCCTTTGGACAAATGTATAATTTGTGATATTGGGCTTTAAAAATACAATTTGATTGAATGTGCGTGTATAGTTTGACAAACAAATGACACTACGGATAAAACTGATTGGCCCCCAAGCTAGCAACAACAACAACAAGCTTTTTGAACATCAAAGCATGTAAACATGTCACAGTCGAGGCCACCACATACAACATATCAGCATAATAGGGCCCCTTTAAGGTGAACTGACTTTTAACGTGTTCCAGCTATCTGAATGTAAAAAGCGAACACCCCCCGAACAACTGACGGGGTCGCCAGCCTTACAGCCTTTACTGGAGGGGTAACCTGAATTGAAACATGATAACATTTGCTCCAAGAAGACAAAGAGATTGCAAACATTAGGCTGGGGGGCAGAAAACAAAACAGCCTCCACGCCCAGTTCAAAGTGCACGCCCCAGGCTACTCTCAGCAGTGGACACTGACTATCTGACCTAAAAGAAAGGTCTGTTGCAACAAGAAATGAAGTCGATAAGTCACCTGAGATGATCTGTCCTGAGGGAGGCCACAGGAGAGACTGCTCCTCAGATAGCACTGCTGAAACATATTGGATCTCTCAGGAGGCCTGTGGGGATTAACGTCTTTTATTGCCATCTTTTCACCAGCGAAGCATGGTGTTGACAGCCTGAATGTTTGAAGGCCTCGGGCTCTGGGCTCTGGCCTCCGTTCACCCCGGCAGAGAGGCCGGGAGCAGCTTACGTAACAGGAGTCAGGCGAGTACGAGAGAGGGACAATTAACTTATGACGTGTTTCAGTAAATCACACTTTGAGGTAATTATGCTCACACAAACAACAAGTTTAACCGTGCAGATAAAAGCATTTTATTTTATTTAGAAAGACATCTTCATCATGATCAGTTAGCTCAACTGCTAGTTATGTCTCATTATAGATTCAAGCACCTGAAAATAGTGCACCCGTTTCTATTAATCAAAGATGAGTGACAGTCAGCATCGGAATAGATCAGACATATTCCCCCCTACTCTAAATAACAACACTATCCAAATAGGGGAGGATTATGCAACAAGCCGGTTTAAGCAACACAACACAAAAGTGAACACACACACACAAACCACAAAACCAGACTCCACTGATAGACGACTTCCAAGCAGCTCGCATTGGTCACAAATACGTGCATGCATGTTTTCTAGTTCCATGGCTGGAGACACACGAGCCCGCATGCACATGTGTCTGCAAAGCTGAAGTAATGCAGTTGCAAACACAGCGGCTCTCTACCTGTCGCTGGGAGGTCTGCAAAGAGTTGCCTTGGCAACCCCTGTCTGGCTTTGGGGAGGCGATGGCGCATTTTGTCCGCACAGATTTGACCTCGGAGACACTACGGTTCCTCTTCCTCTCTGACTTCCCTTTCTCCTCGACACGGCCTTAACTGACTTTTACGCCAAAACTTAAAGTGTCAATGAGTGCAAGACATCGAGATGCTTTCTGCAACCGATTGTGAAACCCTAACACTAACCACAACGCTAGCTTTTCTAAATGTACCCATTGCTGCACTGACAACAGAGTACTTTCCTTTTTCCTACTCCAAGTCCTCCTTGGCCACTTATCCTTTCTGCCTTTGGTGGTGGAGCTCCAGGGGAATAACTTAAATTCTTTGCAGCACAGCTTTGAACCCTTGAGATAACATCTTCCTGTTGAGATTCTGCTCATGCCTCTGTACAGAAAAAGCTGTCAGGAGTCCCATCTAATTGCAGTCTGGACGTGTGAGCGTTGGACCTCATGAACACTTTCCTCTGCACCACTTGTGCTTTGAAGTGTTGTAACCAGTTGTAACCAGTTGTAACCACTGACCAGCACTCACCTGGATGACCGTGTTGCCCCCCTCCAGCAGAGCGATGGCCAATAGGATGCTCTCCTGGAAGATGCGGTCGCTGGTGGCGTTCATGATGAGGTCGATGACCAGGTCAGAAGCCCCTTCTTTGTCCAGGTGGCACTGGACCGCGGCCAGACTCAGCTCCCCTCGACCTCCCACCCCGGAGCTGACAACTGTGGACGCAGAAGCGAATCATCGTCAATATTAAAACGCTGATGTATTCAGATTTCAGTCGGGTTACATAATGGAAGATACTGTAGGTCACAATTCATCATATTTGAATACTTAATGCATCTATGAGTTTGACCATTTCCATCATACTGCAGGCTTTATGCAGTTTAATGGATGTGTCGTGACAAGATGACGCATTATGTTATTATAGTTATAGCCTACTAAAAATATGAAAAAACGCGAAAGATAAAACCTAGTACAGCTAAAAAGGAAAGTAAGATAGTCATAGTATCAGTTAGTAAGAAAGCCTAATGAATTACGCCCCCCCCGCACACTTAAATCAACCAATTATAGTTTACTGGGAAATATTAAGAAAATAAAAACATTTTAATTGTAGAAAATAGTTGAAATTCAATATATAACAACTTAAATCACCACATTTCTATCATTAGTGCAAAAACTAAAATATTGCCCATAAGAGTCTTCAAAGTGATTAACAGTGTGTCCATACTTCTTCTTGGATAAAGACATATCGGTATTAAGAGGAGGAAGGCCGCCATCTGCAATCGGCTGATGACTCATCCTTGGTTACAGTTCCGCTCAAACAGCTGGTTTGCTAGATAGCATCAAGTTTCCAAGAATCCTGAACAGAAGCACAGCTGACTTCGTAGACAAGTTTAATTGAATAATTGAAATGTGTCATGCCCCAAGCTAAATCCATTTAATGATGTCAATGGAGCCCGTGCACCGCAAACTTCCAGGAAGGCCTACATAAATATGTCGTCAGTACTTCAATAATTATGGCTTTAAAGAAAAGAAAAGATCCAGAGGCTGTGTAAAGCCGGCTTATACTATATATAAGAAGATGGTGGCGAGTGCGGACGCAGCGGCCCCTCGCTCTCCCGATTGATTGTTGTGCTTTTGTTTATGTATGTCATGTATACATGTCTGTTAATTGTGTATATAGAGCAAGTTAGCATGTTACCACTTCCGGTTCCTTCGGCAAAAAAGCAATGCAATCTCTCTCCATCGGATTTTAGAAAATAGCTGGAAATAAGGTCTGTGGTTTCGACACATTGAAGAGAGGGATAACGTTTTGTTCTACGACATTAAATACATCAGCAGTGATGCCGCTGGTGATTTCTGAAGAGTTGACGTGTCTGAAAAACGATGGTTGTTACCAAGTGGCTGAATAGGACTACAGAAGTTGTCGATGCCGTTGTACGTCATTACGCCAAACACGTAAAACACTCCTGCTAAGTATGTTTTCCCCCCCGTGTTCTGCTTGAAAGCCAGTCCCTGCCTCCTGCAAACTGTTCAAACAAACTATTACAATTTAGAATCGGTAGTTTTGAATATGGATCTTAAGTCGGCGTGACGTTGAAGCAGCGACCCTGCTGTAGTTCCTTTATAGCATTACGTTAGCATTTTGCTTCCGGCGACTAGATTTATGATTCGAAAATTATAAAAGTAGGATAGACATGTGGAGATTATCCGGCTGAACAAAACGTTATCCGTCTCTTAAATGTGTCTCAACCACAGACCTTAGTTCCAGCTATCTTCCAAAGTCCTATGGAGAAATTGCATTGGTTTTTGTCGAAGGAACCGGAAGGAGTTTACTTCCGGGTTTTAGGACGCGTCACTGTGGCACTATATTGGTATATACATATTTGTATACATATTTTGATATATATTTATAATTTGTAATCAGGATTTCGATCTCTCCGTCTGTACATACAAACTGAAAGATTGACAATACATTTGACTTTGACGATATGACCATATGGGGAAAAAAAGTGTTTGCAGCAACAGGTGTATTTTCTATCCATCCGCCACAAATAACATCTGATGGCACTGCAGCAGCGGTGAGACAACAGCACCCATCAGAGCCGTCTCTGGCTGTGCGAGCCACTGAATCAACAACACATCCCATTCTAGACGGAGCATGGCTCTCTGGTCGCCTGGCAACAACACGGCCCACGTTATGCTGAGCAGAGAGTCAGTATGCTCGGAGGCAGAGTCGAGGTCCAAGGGCTTAACGGAGTACAAGGCCATGTTTGTGAATAAGATATTTTTGTTTTTCTTTTCGCTCTCAAGCCTTAGAGATGAGCGATGACTCATGGCTGTGATGAGACTCGTCGGCATGAATAAATGTCAGTTAGGAACGATCTATTCGATTTGTGAATGTCAGTCTTGATTGAGGAAAGATTGAGCAAAGTATGGATGGCGAGACGGCTTTTTTTCTTCTTCACAACATATCTATGGCTTCTTTAAATGTGTTGTTGTGAACCCGATGCACACATGCCCATGATTGCCCAAGACTGCAGATTAACGATATGCGATCCAGGTGGGCGACCGTGTGAAAGCCAACTTTAGTTTAGTTACCCAGCGGAAATTGCGCCTGTCGATATGACTATGCAATCTGTGACAAACATTTCCTACGTGATAAGACCTTCCGCATAATCTGACAACACTTTCCTGTGAAATGTATTGAATGATTTGACATTAATTTAACTCACTACATTCACAACAGGGACCGGTTTTCTCACAAAGAAATAAGTAGAACTTTTGGAGTAATTGTTTTATTTCCATTATGTCAGGTTTTATTATGTTGTGTCTCTCCTGAGACATGTCTCCATGCTCTTTCTTTTCCTCATACTGCCTGTGCTGCAGCACCCCTTTTCACCCTCTGTCTGAAACCAGAGCCCAGTCTGCTCTGATTGGTTAGCTGGCCGGCTCTGTTGTGATTGGTCAACCACTTAGAGATGTCCCGCCCCTTAGCCTATCATGTACAATGTGTTGCAGCGCGAGTGGTACATAGTGATGTTACTATGTTACAGAGGTAAACAAAGGAGTCCAATGGAGGCGTTTCGACCGGGGGGGGGGGGGGGGGGGGGGAACTTTGGGATTTTAGCCTTTGCAGACCATTTACACACTACAGGAAATGGAAAACCCCTGAAAGCATAATCAGGGTATATGCAGGAATCCTGAAGTCAAATGTAAAACCTTTTAAGACCGTTTTAAAGACCCTTTCCAAACATTATAAGACCTCATCGCCACTTCAAGTTTTAACCGGTTACCTTGGTGACACACTTTACCTCACATTGACTATATACAGTATTGATTGTCCTTCCTCCTTATCTTCCAACCATTTGGACTGACTGCAGCTGAAAGGTTTCACAGTTCTCGATCACTAAACATGTAGCAGCTGCAGAAGCTCAACTATTTTAATGTTTGACTTAATTTAGTTTTGTGCATTTAGCTTATTATCGCACTGAAGCAGTTTTCCAGAGTAAATCATTCAAAAACAGTTCATCTTATCTCCACACACACACACACACACACACACACACACACACACACACACACACACACACACACACACACACACAACCCTAACCAAGTCTTCACCCTAAAATTAATGATACCCCTTATGGGGACCTCCATTTTGTCCCCATACGTGACTATGTAAACAGATGTAGGTCCCCACAAGGATAGTAATGCTAACACACACACACACACACACACACACACACACACACACACACACACACACACACACACACACACACACACACACACACACACACACACACACACACACACACACACACACACACACACACACACACACACACACACACACACACACACACACACACACACACCACACACACACACACACACACACACACACACACACACACACACACACACACACACACACACACACACACACACACACACACACACACACACACACACACACACCTGTAGGTGTTTTCCCCGGCGCTGCAACAGCAAGTGGGCCGTTGCTGAAGGTTGTGAGGCTCTCTCTCCTCGGGCCGGATTTCACATTCCCGTAATATCGATTGACCAAGATCTGCCGCAGAGCTTCGCCCTGTTAGTGAAAATGGATGTTAGAAGATTAAACTAAAGTTACAATGGCACAGAAATGTATCAGTCACACGTGGAAAACCCCACAATATAAAGCTGTAATAAGTTACAAGTTTACATAGAAATCTCTCTTTTGCAGAATGGATTTTTTTAGTTACTTTTAGAAATTCTAATTTCTGCCGTACAGAAATCGGGTATCAATAGAAATGTATACAAGAATACATAAAAAAGGAGAAAATCATTGTCATCATCCTGAAAAGATACCCCTCTTTGAAATATCTCAAAACACAGCATCTTCATATTTGAACTTTGCCCTCCAACCTCAGTCAGTGATGTTCAAAGGCGACACTGTGCCCTCTCTCCTCTCAAAATATGCTGACAGTCAGCGTTTCCCCATATTGGCCTGATGTAAATCAATGCAGCGCCGTCACCGACTCAGCCCCTCCGGCCCAAAACATGTCACAAAATGTCAAAGAGGAGATGAACACCCAGAGTTCAGGTCCATTCGTCGATGTGCCACACATGTTTCATATCGTATAACTGCCAGGGGAGTGAGTGATGGCCATGCTGTGGAGCAGTGTGACTGTGAGGGCATCACAACAGTCAGTCAGTTGTTGGCCTGCAGCGGACCAAACGTTAGTACCTACCCTCCTTTGATCCTCCAGTTGCTTCTGGGGCTGGTTGGGATCAAGCTCCTTAAGGTGAGGTGAGTTAGCAGAAAGCAATCAAATGTAAGAAAGAAAAAAAAAGGCAGGAAAAGGAAATTTGGGAAAGAAATTAGAAAACAAAATAGGGTGTTAATACAGTGCAAATTAGTTTAACTTCACGAGCATGCAGGAACCAAAGTAGATCGTGCAGTTAAAAGGGAAGTGGTTGTGTCAGGGAAGATGCGAGGGCGAGTCGAAGTCATGCAAGGCTTCATGCAAGGCTTCATGCAAGGCTTCATGCAAGAAAGGACTGACATGTATTCTAAAACATCCTACACCGATGTATTTATTAGTTAAATATTACATTTGGATGTCATTTTTCCTCAACTTTGCACACCCAGAAGACCACTCGCGACAGTCCAGTGTGGGGAAGTCAAACATTGCAGCCCACTGTAGATCCTCCTTCATTACTTTACAGGCGAAAGAGCCAACATTATTTACATAAGAGCATGACAAAGTGCCAGAGGGGGGTGAAACACAGGCCACGAGAGGTTACATAATGGAGCCATGAGTTGCTGACACACACTGTAAGCACCAATCTGGCATGGAAAAAACACCTCACCCATGCCTTCAACCCCCCCCCCCCCACCCCACGGAGAAAAGGTCAGAAAACTGGAGATTATTCAAAAACCAAGAGGTGCGAGGAAAAGTGAACGAGAAGCAGGAAGGAGAGGGAAAAATGATACGTGGACAAGTGGGAGGCGCCTCACATACAAGGGCCGATAAGTAGCATAGTTGAAGCGACACAGAGGGAGTGGTTAGCATGAGAGGGCCCTCAGACGAAGAGTATTACAAAGTGATGGGATGTGACTCGTATCTATAAAGCTAAAGAGATGTGTGAAGTACTGTAACAATTCACATGTATCAATGGGTTTGTGAGGCCAGTGGTGAGCAGACTGTCCATTCACTTACAATCTGAGCCCTTCCCTCACAGCCTGAAGAAGGATACCGTACTTTTCGGACTACAAGCCGCGACTTTTTTCCCCATTTTCTTCGTACAGCTAACGGCCACTAGGGAACCTCCTAAATCTATGGATTTTACAGGTACAATTAACCACCTTTAACTCTATGGGCTCTATGACCGGTCCGCGCCCGCCACCTTTAAGGGGCGGGCTCCAGCAGGAAAAGCTGGAGGCCGGAAAAGAGTGAGACAGGTCGCGCGCCAAAGTAAAAGTGGAAGGCAGACGAACAATTTAGCTGCTGCGGCTTATATGCAGGTGCGCTTTATAGTCCGAAAAGTACGGTATATATGAAAGATTTCCCAGCAACTCTAAAGGACACAAAGTTACTGCACACTCCCAATTACTTGCCGAAATGTAGCTTTCCAATAGCACCAACAGTGTGCAGCTACCGTAGAGAACACAACATCAGCTAATCCTTTTAATATTACATTGTCTAACTTACTGTTTGCAAACAACTTCATCAGATAACACTACAAAGCAAACAATGCAAAGGCAATGTATTGTTGCTAAGTAACAGCTAGCTGGCTTAGCTTGTTTGCTTGCTAACGTTACCACTAGTGAAATACTATTGGAGTGTTTCGTGTAGGATGCTAACAACTTTACAGCTAACATGACAGGTATTGATTTTACAAAAGGTGTACAACTAACAATTGTTTTCTTGTCGGGAGGAAGTCAACTAGCTAAGCACAGTTAGCCAGCCAGCTGAAACTTAGCTACATGGAATAGAGCTGCATTATCTAATACATTATTCACAAATAATTTGCAAACAGTAAGCTAGTTAGAACAATGGAGCCAATACTTCAGATAAAATGGAGTAATATTACGAACAAAAAGAATATTCTCAATAAAGGATTATGATGTAATGTCACATCAGTGTGTTGGCCAGTACCCAGTATGCTCAGAAATCTTACTGCAGGTCCTAGAAGGCCACTGGTTTCACTAATGAGGATTTTCTGAAAGTACAACATGCGCTACATGTAACACTGAACATGGGGGTAATGGGATGAAGTATGGGACCCATATTAGCAGTCAACAGGCTAATGGGGGTCTTTAACACACCTCAGCAGGGACTTCAGGCTCGGGGGGCGGTGCCAGCTAATTGGAAATAAAAGGATGATAGTCAGAGTTTGAAGATGTTGAATTAGTCACATTGCTTCTGCTTCTAAAGAATAGCAACTTCCTTAAAAACCTCTTGTCCCTAAATGGTCCCTATTTTCGAATGTAACTTTCTATACGTGGCTTTCTGATGCTCGCTAAGATTGCCAGTCACATGCACAACTGCACATGTGTGTGTGACTTAAAGAGCCAAGGGGGGACAGAAAAGGTACACAAGATTGTTGATCCCCAAGACCTTGTGGATAATGGATTGCTTACAGTATGTCGACAATTATTTTATTTCAGCGTGTCTAGTGTTTTTATGGAGCTATTCTAATTGGACAGCAGGGATGATGAGCAGCAAGAAAGTAGAAGGACTGTTTTGAACTTCACCGCACGATAGGCTTTTGACTACAATGCTACTTTGTGTTTAGTAATCTGTGGTTCACTATTCACATCCTGTTGCAAAGCGTGGCGGTCCGTCACTCGGCATGACAACAAAAATGCACACTCATCGCTATGCCGATATGTACACTTATCTCTGTGTGCATGTTGGTTGACCTTAAGGAAACACCAGAGTTCATTTTGATCAAGCAGATTGTGGGCACTCGTAAGGGTTCAAACCGTAAACAAAAAAAAAGTATAAGTGCATTGTATCCTTGTACGATACGAGCTGCAATGGGTACACAACTGAATGATTGTCGGTACATTTGCTAAACAACTGGAACAAATAAGTAAAAGTAGGTTGAACTTTAAATATTTAACGGTGTGGATTGCTGTAGGTAATGGCAAGACTGTTATATAGTATACACACAATTATAATAATGAAGCATAAATTAAACATCATTTATAGATTTAGTTATTAAATATAAAAAAAAATTGGATGATTGCCTATACATTCAGATTACAGTTAATGCAGTTTATAGAAATCCTTAATATATACACAGAAAATAAAACCTCACTCGTCTAGAATCTACAGATATCATCTATTGTCACAAACTAAATGCAACCTCAATTGGACATATACGCAACGTCTCCCTCTGAAACCCAGTCACAATGCTTTATGCTGATTCATTGTGCAACTGGACAGGAATTCCCCTCCATCAAGCCCACTTTACGTCAACACAGATTTCCACAGAGAAAAGGTGATGTGAGAATGTTTCATGCATGCAACTGAAGCTATTTGTGACACTGCCGCCATCCTCGTCTGATTCAGATCAAAATGTAACCCCTGGTGGAAAGACAATAAGGGCAATATGTGAAACCTGACCTAATTAGCTCCGTTAACCACGTCAACAGCTTCTTTTGGCCGCTTAAAAAATGTGCATCAGCTGGATGGCTTAACCTGAAAACTGTCAGCAACAGTTCCACTGGTTTTGCTTTCCCAGAATGTGTGATAAAACCTCCGAGGTCATGTAAACACAATGGGATTCAGGGCATTGGTCATATCATCTCATTGACCAGAACAATCTGTATAATCATCGGGGGCTGCACTTTCCTCAGGGAGCTCCTCTGTTTACATCGTGATACAGAGAGCCTCAACTCATATCCCAAAACAGATGCCCTGCTTCACCTCACCGGGAAGTCATAGCAGAAATGGACTGTTCATAATCAGTCAGTCCTCTGGGAAAAGGCTCGTTTTGTATCCCACTCCGCTGACAGTATAACATCGGCCTGTAACAGAAGCAGACCCGAAACAATTAACAGCTGTTATGTTTGCTGAAGTGCCCACACCCACCACCCAAAGTAAACCCCCACTTCCCCATGCCTAAGTAGAAGTTCACCTGGAAGATATCTCAGCTGCACTTCTATAGCCACTGAGCGTTACACATCAGTGGACAGTTTAAAGTTCCAGGAAAACGGAGAAGGGAAAAAAAAAAAAGGGGGAAAGAAAATGTTTGGCTCTTATGCAACTGCTTCCTGAGAGCTGGCTGGAGCCCAGGCATCGTACAGCATTAAGTGAAGGAAAGTGGGACAGCGCTGCGTGTTGGTGAGGCGCGTCGGCAGCGCCCCCTGTTGATCAGGAAAGACGACAACAGCTCAGAGTCTCCCGGCTTCTCCTACAGGAGGATAACCCAGGACAAGCGGAGTCTATCTGAGGGCAGGCTGGCCGAGTGAGTGATGGGAGTGGCAGCTGGATATGTCGAGGTTAGAGAAGGCCAGGAAGTAGAAGAGAAAAAGGGCTCGCAACTGGAAGTAAAGGAATACTATTTGTCAAAGGAGCGGCGTGCGGATGTGGTCAGAAATATGCACGAGGGGAACTGGTTATCTAGAAATCTCCAGCTAAACAAATAATATCTGGTCGGATAATGAGTAGATAAACACAGATAGAGGAGAGCTTGTGAAACACGGGCATAGAAATAGCCCCTTATATAATGGTGACTGCATGGATGTGTTACGTGCTCAGCAAGCAGCATTACATCGTGAGAACATGGGGCATCTTCTCCGTCTGACCCCTGCGACCTCCCGTCTTTTCACAAACAGCGGATCTCACATTCACTTGAAGAAAACACACTAACACACGCAGCGAGCGATATGACCCGGCCTGACAACGAGGGGGTCAGGCCTTGTTTTCCCCGGGCTCGCATTTTATCGCGCTTCTATTTCTGGAGGAATTAGATAACCTCTGCTAATGGGGGGGAACCGCCGTGCTCCACACACACACACACACACACACACACACACACACACACACACACACACACACACACACACACACACACACACACACACACACACACACACACACACACACACACACCACACACACACACACACACACACACACACACACACACACACACACACACACACACACACACACACACACACACACACACACACACACACACACACACACACACACACACACACACACACACACACACACACACACACACACACACACACACACACACACACACACACACACACACACACACACACACAGTAGTGAAACTGACAGCTGCACTCCTTCCGTGAGACCTTTGAGTGGTGGGTGTGTTATGGTGGGTCAGGGAGCAGCAGCAGGCTAAATGCCGGGGTTACATAACAGCCATCGTGGCAGTTTATCTTGGAGGAAGTTGAGGTTCTGGCCTGCCTGTGTGTGTGTGTCTCCGTTTGTCTGTCAGGGGAACGGTACTGCGCGCTGCTGTTCGTATAAGTTTGCATGAATGAGTGACATGCAGCATGTGCTGGGGAGGCGAGCGAGGGAGTGTGTGTAAATACTTAGGATGCATATGGGAGGAGTTGGCGAGACAAAGAGCTGGTCTCTGAGAACAGCCCTGTTTTTGTGGAATCCGGGGATTTCCATCGCTACAGCATTTTTAAAAGGGGGAGGGAAGGAGGGAGAATGAGACTGAGAGACATAATAGAGAAACTGAGAGCTTATCGCTTCCTGGCAACTCTGGAAAGACCCTTTTCCGACAATTTCCACATTTCCAGAACCAGCATCGCGTTGACTTCCCTCACACTCACCATGCTTTTGATTAAGTGTACCGTCTCCTGGTCTGACAATACGTGCTTTTAGTTTCGATCTATTTACTGATTTACTATGAAGGACACTTTACAGTTAGCAAAAGAATCCCAACACAATGTCCACACACTTTTTTCCGAGCATTTAACTATATTAAATATCTGTCGTCATGGAGATTAATCTGTTCACATGCTTCCTCACTAGTTGTTTCCATAGCTACTCTTAGAGTTCTCATCTAAATACCTAGAATTGGTCTAAAGGCTAGTGGCCATCTTAAAGGCGTCCTCCTATTATGCTAATGTTCAGGTTTCATATTTGTATTTAGTTTCTCTACCGTCACATGTTTACCTTCTTTAATGTTCACAAAGCTCTTTCTCATACTGCCTGTGCTGCAGCACCTCGTTTCACCCTCTGTCTGAAACCAGAGCCAGTCTGCTCTGATTGGTTAACATATTTGTATTGGTCAGTCACTTAGAGATGTCCCGCCCCTTAGCCTATCACGCACAATGTGTTTGAGCGCTAGCCAATAGAAGTGACTTTTACAGAACCCTAACAATCTACTGGTAGTTATTATAACATTTGTTTTAGCAATTAAAAAAATATCTTGCTTCTAAACACAACCCCCAACAAACTATGAATAGAAGTCTGTGGGATTTGTTCCATCCAATGGTATTTGTCACCATTGAGGCGTGAGATACGGTTCCTCTGCAGACACACCCAAAATCCCCGAACATCTCCTCCCTATCAGAAAACCGGTTTAATCCGCTTCCTTAAGGCCAGAAGTCATGGCCACACACATATTTTTGCAACGCTCCAACATGACATACACACCTCTCCACACACTGCTTAGTGTGTTATGTTCTGTTTGATGGAGAATCCCCAGCTATATATACACTCACACCTGCTCTTGTAATGGTGGCAAAGGGCCACCATCCATCATAAAGGGGCTGTGTGGCATGTAGATCATAGGTGACAAGCAATATAGAAACATCGTATTGATGTCGAGCAATTCAAATAATGATAATATCAGAGATTATCAAATCAAGATAAGAGTCAGTTATGAACTATGATCACACACACACACACACACACACACACACACACACACACACACACACACACACACACACACACACACACACACACACACACACACACACACACACACACACACACACACACACACACACACACACACACACACACACACACACACACACACACACACACACACACACACACACACACACACACACACACACACACACACACACACACACACACACACACACACACACACACACACACACACACACACACACACACACACACACACACACACAGTTTAGGGTGCAGTATCTTGGCAAAACGAACTTGACATGTTGACCACAGGGCCCAACAGTTGCAGTTCATATTCATGTCCGTCCAAAAAATCACAACTGCATAATTGTATCATAATGGACACTTGTGGGACATTCTCCATATTAGCATGTACATGTCCAAAAACATCCAAAACGTGACTTTGATCACCAAAGTGTTATCCGTTCAAGTGGATGTTCGTGTCTATTTGAAGAGCATGAGATGGCGTAACCTATTGCTGTGTTCATGTAATGGGACTGAGAAGCTACACATATCTTAAATGTGACGAAGTGTGAGCAAAGTATGTGACGGTGTGTCAATTGAAAAGAATGCGACCAGAAATTGTCCCCCTTTGTTTCACGGAGACTTCGAGGCCCAAAAGTATCACACCATTTGTGACGAGCAATCTTAGCTGCATATCGGAGAAGTAATGGGCAATCTACGAATACCTAATGTCAGTTGGTAAAATGCAGTATTATTGTAAAGTCTCCAGACATTTTCATTAAAATAATCTTATTCTAAAAGCTACTTCTTCTCTGAGAAGTGACTGCCATATACTGTACAGGCACAACGGACAACGTTAGCTTGACATGCTATCAGTATGCTAAGTTTTAAAATGGGTGTTAACAAGGGGCGACTCCAACAGCCACAGACAGACTAAAATGTCTATCGCAGCACAAGCATGGTGTTAGTGGGAGACGAGTCTAAAGTGTGTCACAGTAGTAAGTAAAATGATCAACCTCAGCCACATCCATCTCATCATCAAAGGCAATCAGCTGCAAGAGAAGAGGTGTAGGGAGCAGAGAGTTAGTGCGGCGGGTTAGTGAGTGAAAGCTCGGTCACCGGAGTGCAAATGTGAAGCGTGACACAAGCAGAACGTAAAGTTAGTCGAGAAGAAAGCATGTGAATATATGCATCAACACTGTTTTACACTGTTGAAATAACACATGACCTGTAAGCCCATATATATTGTAATATACACGTATAAAACTATAATGTGAAAATGTTTTACGATCAGTTTTTTGTTTATTTAAATATGTTATTTCCTATTTTATTGGAGATTATACTTTAACCATTCATGTTTATTATATTTTATTGATTTAGTGTTTATTTAATTTGAGTGTACAAACCCAATTTCCCCTGGGATGAATAAAGTATTCTGACTGAAGCATTTAAGGTGATGGTAAAACTCAACACAGTCATTAAGTAAATGCGGAGGTCTTTTTTCACGTGTCTGTTTTTTTTCTTTTTGTCATAAAGCTGCAGCATCAGAAGTTGTCGTATCAGGCGCTCCCATCTCAGCCTTCAATCAATAAAAACATGTCGCTTTGAAGATTAAACAAGCAGGCTGAGGGTTTCATCAAATACACATTAGTTCCATTAGTAGCTAATGAGGTTATTACCAATCAATGAATGCTAGGTAGCATTAGTGGAAGGCATGCTTGATGTGACTGCTGGTGAAGATGTTGATACGAGTTACTTCAATAGATTTCATGTTTTAAAAGTTGCTTAAGGAAGAAAGTAATGAGGGGATGGTCTTTTTTATTAAATATGTACCAGTGTTGCTAAATATAAAGCTGGACACACACCGGTAGGATTTATACCTGCCCTGCTGCAGTGACTTTAAAACTTACATATGGATCTTTTTTGTGTTCAGGCTCCAGAGGCAACCAGTTTATCTGATCTTGTGTCTTCCAAAATGCTTTGTGCAGTGGGACAGAGGGACACTGTATATCCTGAGAAGTCTTTTATCTCACGTGGGGGGGGGGGAATCTAGGCCATGACTACAAGCAGATGATGAAGAACAGGAACACAGAGGGTATTGTACCTTTTCCCCATAGCCCCGGTCTTTCGTCATCATTTCCCTCAGTGTCTGCAGCACTTTGATGCACAGGCGCTCCTCGTTCTCCTCCAGCAGCTGCTTGGTGTGTTTGATCAGCCTGGAAAGAGCAAAGAGAAAGAAAAAGATGCGTAAACAATCGTTAAAAACACGCAATTTTTTATATTTTGGCTGATATCCGTCATCACACACTGATCTTGTGTTAGCCCAAAACAACAGATTTCGAGCATGAGGTCGTAAAGCTTGTGAGTGTTGACACTTTTCCACAAATGAATGTACTCCAAAATGGCAACCATAGTAGAGAGGCAATCCCTGCAACAACAACAACAACTCTCTCTGTCTCTCGCCGGCTTCCTGTAATCCATCAGAGTTCTTATCAGGCACAACAAAACACCAGGATGTAAAGGAAGGTCTCACAAATATGAATTATAATTGTTGGAGCCATTTTATGCAATTATAATGAGGATATATAAGGCATATTTTGAGTATGATTTATGATTATTTTTTGATTTGTTAAGCCATTTATGTAATAATGTTTTGAAATTTCTCTGGTCATTTTGATTAGTTTTTCTTGAATAGACCTTTTGTTGTCACTGATTCGCCTGTATTGGGTAAGGCATTTAAAATGTGTTAAATGTTTGTAAGCAAAGAACCCTGGCTGCCTCTGAACTCTACCAACGGGCCAAATCGTCAAACCTACTTCGATATGAATCCTCCACTTTCACATTTCTTGCGAGCTTCTGTGTTCTCGGGGAAGAGCAGCTCAGGACGATGGAGGACGTCCACCAGCACAGAGAGCTCGGCCTGCACCAGAGGCCTCAGTCGGTCCTCCAGCGCTGACACGATGTCCTGCCGAGCGGAGGGACACACACAGAGAGAGACACACTGCAGTTTACCACAACACTTCGTAATCACTTACTGGTGATAGAAAGTCGCCTTAAAAGTGAAGTCAAAAGCCTGATTTCCTTCCATAACATGTAGGTTACCGGGGCTACACAATGTGTCAACATTTGATCAAAATCGCAATTTAGACTGGTGCAATATGCAAATCACAAGAAGCCCAATTATTGATGATAAATGTGAAAACAATTGCATTTTTAAAGTGGACCTATCCTGCTATATTTGAAACATGTATTGTATACCGATACAAAACATGTCTGTGAAGTTTTTTTCAGATCACCCATTGTAGCCATGCCTCTGCTCAAACCCCTCTTTTGAAGCCCCGTTAGAGAAACGCGGATCTTGGGTCCTTGGCTTGAAAAAAAAGAAAGAAGAGGAGGCGGAGCTAATGCCTGATCAGAATTCAACCGGAGATCAAGTTTAATTCTGCTGTGATAAAACGCCATCAAGGATTATTTCTGAAACAGTATGGCGCTCAAATGCTCTTTCTCTTGCGGGTTTATCACAAGGTGAGTTCCTTTTTTATTTCCTGCTTTTTAAAACACATGTGCTCTCCAGTACAGGTTAGCTCTGAGTGTTAGCGAGGCTCGCTAATGTAAACAAAGACGAGATTACGTCCAAAACACATCAGGCATCGTTTCTGATAGCAACTTTCTGTGGGTCCGCCGACGTCACAGCGGATGGAAATCTGTATCCACTCGTTGTGCACCCGTTTTTAAAAGATTTGGGTACGGAGGAAAAGAGAGGGTTTTATTTGCTGACGCTGCGTGAGTTCCCCGACACACCGGGGACACATATGTATGTATAAAAGACATCAAAGTGCATTTTGCACGATAGGTCCCCTTTAAATGAAGAATTGTGAAACTGCTGAGATATCCCCGTCTACAAATCATATTCTACAGACTTATAAAAAACAAATATATGTTGGCTTCAGATCCTCTTAAAAAAGTCACACTATAATAATTTTATATATTTTTTAATGATCGTAAGAATAGTTAAAAAAAAAAGGATCAATCCCTCCAATATCTTGAATCATGTCGTGCAAGCCTACAATTAATTATCATTAAAGTTGCAAATGTATTATCTTTTCAATTTACACACGGCATCTATTGCACGTCTGTCCGTCCTGGGAGAGGGATCCCTCCTCTGTTGCTCTCCCTGAGGTTTCTCCCATTTTTCCCTTTAAACTGTGGGTTTTCTTTGGAAGTTTTTCCTTGTACGATGTGAGGGTCTAAGGACAGAGGGTGTCGTATTGTCATACTGATATTCTGTACACACTGTGCAGTCCACTGAGACAAATGTAACATTTGTGATATTGGGCTATATAAATAAACATTGATTGATTGATTGATTGATTATCACGCAATATTAATATGTATTACATTTTTAAGATATCCATATTAATATGTGGTGCAGAGATAAAGTTATACCACATGTTCTCTCGACATCATACATGCATCTACAATAGACATTGCATGCCAGAAATCCCGGTGCCATTAACATCATATTATCTTCGAAATTGCACAACGACTAATTTAAGAGAAACCGGGGGAGATACATGTCCAGTACATTATGTGAACTGCATTTAAAGCAAACCATACGTACGATGTGACAACCACGTCCCACTTTCCCACGCACTTCCTGTCACATCTGGTGCTGATTAGGGTGAAAGTAAGTGAAGGGATATCATGAACCCTGTGATTAAATGACTGTGTGGGGTGTGTGGTGAGTGGCTTCACAAAAGAGATATTAGTAGGTGTTGAAGAATACGTTCCAAGAAATGCTGTTCCTTGAATAAAGGCTAAAAAGAAATTCGAAGGAAATCATTTTCGGAACCACATTAACCGCCGATTGGAAATGGGTTGGTTAAGAAAAACTTGGCAAATTGACAGTATTACAAGTCGTCTCATGATTGGAATTGTTTATTTTTTTATAAATATTTTTTTAATACAATGAAATATCAGCCTCACTCAGGAACCAGCTGAACCGAAGCCGACGGGTCAGAGATTTCTTAGATTTCCAGTGAGTACTGAGTCACACATTACAAGAAAACAGGGTGTAGCCATGACTGAAGGCAGGATGTATTTAGAAACCACTTCTACAGTATTTTGTTTACACTGGCCCATTACCAACAACAACCACACACGCAGCACTTAATGTTATACCTACGGATTAACAGTCAAGATGTAAAGCTAACTAAGCTAGCCGGGCTAACTCATAATCCTTACCGTAAACATACAAGAAGGGGAATGAAAGGATATGCATATATACATAAAGCAACAATAAAACATAATTTATATCAACAAGAAGTCTAAGTGTTTCTGTTAATAATAAAAAAGACTGCAATTAGTGCAAAAAGTGCCGAATCAAGTATTATTACTTATGTACATGAAGTAGGCTCATTTGTCTTGTATATGCATTATGTCTATACAGTTTTATATATTTATTATATACATTTATAATAATAATAATTTATATTTACAGAATAATCATATTCATGTATTATATTTATAGGAATAATCTGATCAGGTTTGAGGGTTTTCTCCCCAGACCTGAGTATCAATACGGCGTTATACATGCTGTGCAGAATGCAGTTCAAACTATCTGCCCTATTTTTTCAATTAAGGCTTCTCTGTGCCAGACTGACAATGTCACAAATGACCGCCTTACCACTCCAGAAAGAACTGTATGTCCTGTTCCACTCTGCCCTCAGACGTGTCGCTTAAAAAGCCATTATTGTTTTCCCTCTCTTCCATAAACTAACCTGCTTTACACATTCAGCTGACAGGAGACACTTTCTACCCTGTATTATTTTACAAGTGTGTGTCTTGTTGGTCGAACGCAATTATTGTAAGTCGCTTTGGATAAAAGCGTCAGCTAAATGCAATGTAATGTTTCACAAACCCACAATATTCCTGCTTGAGAAATGGCAGTTAAATGATATGTCTGGTTACAAATCTAAAAAGATAAAAAAGAGAACATTTTATGCTCATCTTTAGGTTCATCTTTGTGTTCTGTGCCTTTGGGATTTTAGCCTTTGCAGACCCTTTACATGCACAAAAACCTACAGTATATAATGGCGCATTTCCACTGCAGCACGTAGCACGGTTTAAGCGTGCCGTGCCAAACCCGGCCCGTTTTCTGTTGCGTTTCCACTAGGGGTAGTTCCGGCTAACGGGTACTGTTTCACATTTTTCTGGCTCTCCAAAATCGTGCTTCTTTCCGGGCCAACATCCAGGCTGAGTCGGGCTGAGTATGCTAAACTAGAGAGAGGATCGCTGGCAAGGGGGCTACGACTACAACAAGATGAACATATTTGACCGTGATTTAAATTGTAATACACGTTTCAAAATGATGCCGAAGTAACAACATACTGATACCGGTTAGTAAAAACCATGAATTAATGCTTTGACAAGTCTGCAGACAGACGGCAGGCGAAAAACCTTTTAAAATGCGTGTTTTCTAAATGGAGATCGGCTAAGCTAACGTTGTATATGCTCCGACCGTCCACACTCACAACAACGGCCTACAGACATAAATAAACCAGCGACTGTATTCGCCATGACACAGGCAGTCTGGGGTTTGTACTTGTTTAACTTTTGTCTAGTTTCTGAACAGATATGAGGAGCTGTGAGCTCTGAGTGCTAACAGCTAGCGACTGATGTTGGTTTGGTGTTTCGCATTGAAGATGACGTCACGGCTCCGCCTACACTGCGTTACTATAGTTACTGCCCCAGCCACTAAACTGTAATGGAAAAGCAGCATAAAGTGAGCCAGGCTTACCAAGGCCTAACTATACCGTACTACGCCGTGCGAGGCCCTGCAGTGGGAATGCGCCATTACACACTTCAGGAAAGGGAAAACCCTAAAAGCATAATAAGGCCTCTTTAAATGTTTATATTGATATACGCTATGCTTCGCTACCTACCTGTAGCCTTTCAATGATGTTTCTGTAGTCTTTGGAGGAGGTCAGGCCCGAGTCTCGTCTCGTTGTGTTCTTAGCAGAAAGTCTCCAGCTGAGGATGGTCTTCTGCACGACATTATTGGACTTGACGAACAAGTTGTTCACCTGACTGTCCAAGTCCACCGGGATGGCAATGGTTCTGCTTTTAGCTGGGGGGAGGTACAGCAAACACGCAGATATGTACATTGAAATGCTTTTCTCATGGGCCACAAAGCCTTTTCTGAATCAAATAACAGAGATTGGTGGAGATGAATGGGTGGTGGGGTGTCAGCCCAGGTTCTTACCCACGTCTGAGAGAACTTTAATGCAAGCCTCCACTGAGGCCTTCTGCACAGGGTTAAGCCAGTTACAGTGGTACACCCTGAATACTCCTTGGAGAAGTTGCACAAATACCGGCTGACGGGTCTGTGAGACAGAGAGAAAGCGCATTAAATAGAGAGTAAGGTATACAAGAAAAGAAAATACTTTATAGGAAAGATGGAGGAGAGAAAACTGTGAAGAGAAAATAATAACCAACAAAGTGACTATTGTGTTCCTGGATTAGTTCACTTTTATAACCCGAGTGCCAGAGATGTTAATGTGAGGATACTGTAGCACATATGGTGGAAGTAGGTCAGCTGTTTACACCCAATTAGAGAGCACATCTCATCTCTACCACCTTGATACTCTATCAGCTGGTCACCGCCCTAGAGCACAATAAATACCTCTGTCATCTTTCCAAGCATGGCGTCCTGTTGCGAGAGAAAGAGGTGTCATGCATTGATAAAGCTCAGTAAGCAGAATTCTCAGAAAGGTAAATAAATGGGGGATCAACCACTTCAACGGGGGGCGACTTGGAACTAAACAACTCCACATAACAAGGAGTACATGGGGCTTGAACTGTAATGCTACACACCACCTTTACCGTACGAGGGATTTGGAAATCTATGAAGGGTGATGGTCATGATTTACTGCGAAAAATGTAGACCACAGGACGGCCAGAACCTTGAGCAACACACCCACAGCTCTGGGAACAGCCGAGTCTGTGTGCTGACTAAGCTATAAAACCTTAACAGCCCACACAGTGAAGATACTCCTTAAAAGATACGGGAGATAAACACCAAAGGGTTGGGAGACTAAATGTGGGGGAGTTTCCATTACTCACATATAAGCGGCGAGCCACCTATACAGAAACAAATATTGAATGTTAGGAATGTGAGCAGGGTTTCATGTCCAACAACTTAAAGAGGGCATTTTCAGGTTCATATGTTGAGTCTCTACTGTGACACGCTTCAATGTTCAAAAAGCTCTTCTCATACTGCAGCACCTCTTTTCACCCTCTGTCTGAAACCAGAGCGTAGTCTGCTCTGATTGGTTAAGATAAGACAAGATGGAACTTTAGTAATCCCCGTGGGGAAATGCAGTCGTTCAAACGGCAACAGGGTAAGGATGAAAAACAGGACGGCACAGATTCACACGGGTTAATACGATTACAGATCAAATCAAGGACACAAATCAAATTATGAAAACTATGAAATAAGAAGTTAATTAAAATGAGTATATACATATTGGGTCAGTCAGAAATGGCCGGCTCTGTTGTGATGGGTCAACCGTTAAGAGATGTCCTGCCCCTTAGCCTATCACATACATTGTGTTGGAGCTCTAGCTAACAGAAGGTCATGTGTTACATAGTGATGTCACTATGTTACGGAAGGACACCAACTTAGGAATTTTAGCCGTAGCAAACTATTTACATGCATAAAAACCTATTTTACAAACTACAGGAAAGGGAAACCCCCAACAAAAGCATAATAGGGCTCCTTTAACTTCTACTGAAATGAACATGTGGTGTTGTAGACTTTTAAAGGCAATTGCATGCTGCTTTAAAAATGCGATGGTCATCTTTCCAGATTACCTGCAGGCTGGTGCTCTGGTCAGAGAAAGGAGAGCTAAAGAAACACGTGACGATGCTCATGACTGTCTCCGTTACGTAACGCTCCAGGATGGTGTCTGCATGCTTCCTGTCACTGGTGTTGTTGCACACCTAGGCAAAGGACAGATACATGTATATTAGTGTGACGCAGACACACTTCCTGCATGTTGGCGACAGGTAGCATTATGTTCTTTGCACACCGTGTTGACGTATTCACCCAATCGCATGACGTTATGTAAAGCACTCTCCCCTCTATCGACCATCTGATAGCAGAAACACAAACAGGCTGCAGCTCACCCGACAGATGTCCACCAGGAAGTTCTCAAACAGCTTCCACATATGGTTGGAGGTGTAAATCTCCTTCATCTCCACCTCTGTGTCCACGTAGCAGTGGTTCAGGAAGTTGATGTAGGCGATCTTCACCTGTCCGCACCCAAAGGAAAACGCTTTTCAGCTGAAGACACGTTCATGAAGTCTGGCACACGGCCGATTCCCTGACATGTTTTAATACAGATGTAGAGTGTGCTACACAGGATGCACATGCTGTGTTGCTGTATACACTTGTATCTTTATTGGCTTTCTCTGCGGGGTAAAAGCCTGCAGGGGCATCATGTGTCGGGCCATGTGTGTGCATCGCTGCGTTTGCCCTCGCCTACTTCTGGACCCATTAGCATCATTGTTTGTGTGCACATTTAGGACTCTAGGCTAAAGGACCTCTCGCGGCTGGTTCGTAATTATTTGTAAACATATTCTTTGTCTGTTTTAAACTGTCATTTACTGCTGACATCCTCCTCCTCCTCCTCCTCCTCCTCCTCCTCCTCCTCCTCCTCCTCCTCCTCCTCCAGGGTTAATTTAGCTTAAAACATCAGTTTTTACAACCGTGTCTTGCCTTTTTTAGGCTATTATAATTTCACCCATTAAATATTTATCATATTATCTTTTTTCATTATAATCTCACCTTGTTCTCGGACTTTAATTGGTTAAGTTGGCTCCCCCTTTACAGCCTATATTGTATATGATATATAATGTATATTGAGAAGTAGTACACTAATGAAGTTTCATGTTCAGGGTGAAATGATGAAGACTTAGGTGTCATTGGTATGCATCAGTGTCCAACACTCGGACACTTTTAAAGCTCTTTACTCATACCTCAGGGATACAGTCTTCATGTGTGACCACCCGTACGATATCATCCAGGGGCAGCAGCGAGTTGCACTTGATCTCCGTGTAGACGTTCTTGCCCTCCGTGCAGACGGCCAGCAGCTCCACCAGGTGGATGTGGTACATCAGGTGGCTGTTTTCATCCATGCGGTCCCGCTCTGAACGCATCATCTGCACCAGGGTCTGGAAGGAGGCCCGGTCGTTGTAGAACACCAGGACGTCCTCGCCCGAGTTCACCAGCTGAGTGCGGGGAGCAACAGTAGAGAGAAATGTTACAAGCGAATCCGTCAACCGTAAACCTCATATCGAGTGGTGCAATGATGACTTCTTTTTCGAGGCTAACCCAGAAGTACGCTTCGCCAACAAGGGCTCCCTTGGATAAAAGCCAACGTTATTTTCCATTGGATTTTGGAAAATTGGAGGAAATAAGATCTTTGGAAAACACACATTCTTAATACTTTATGTAACTGATATTTGTAAAGCTTAAATGCAATGCGCAGAAGCAAAAAGCTAACGTTATGCTTAAAACGAACGACATTGCGGTTACCTGGCTAAGCTAAAAGCGGCTAATGTTCGCCGTGATGACGTTTAGTGTTCTCACTTAGCCACCTGTTAGCAACTGCTTTTCTTAAGACCATAAAAGACTTGGAGCAACATTTGAAGATCTATTAAGCTTGTGTTGATCCAACATAGAACACTTCGAGACGAGAGAGCCCAGAAGTGCTTAAATGCTAACTCATTTCTGGGTGAAGGACTCACTCCTTGCACCACTTTTACAATCAGTCCAACCACTCACACATGGATATTACCAACACATCTGTCTTTCTGCTTCTGCTTTACATACACAGATACAGTATAAATATCATAGGACCCACTTCGGCCATCACGATGTCCTGACACTTCTTGATGAACTTGTTCTCGGCCTTTACGATGGTCTGCAGGAACTTGAGATATTGTACGTGTCGCCCGTGCGTCTCAGTGCAGTGGACAAAGTGCTGCACCACTCGCTCGCTGATCTCACTGCACAGCTGGAAGTTATTCATGAAGATGTGCTGCATGGTGATGGCCTCGAGAATCTGATGGAGCATCAAAGGGAGGGACAGAAAGGACATTTTAGATTTGTTTTTCCAGAAGATAGTATTTTAGAAACTGCAATGAGTAAACCCGAGAGGCCTGTTTTACTCACCCCTGGGTTGAGAAACAAGTTGATGTGTTTGTGCATAAGGATTTGATTCTGCTGATTTCCTGCACAGAAATTCTGCAGGAACTCATGAGCCAGTTTCATGATCTCCTCCATTCTGACGTCCTCCCCCTAACGCAGATAACACAGAGTTATACTTTTTATTTACTGCACATCAATCAGAAAATGTCTAACAACTATGAAGGTCTTTAAAAAGGGATAGTTTACACTGAAAAATAGTTATACCCGTACAAACTTGGCAACCTTGAGACCTCAGAAATCGGGAGCATTTCAAAACCACAGCGGGGGGGGGGGGGGGGGGGGGGGTTGTCGATTCTTGTTCTGTTTTATGTGACTATCTTCCTCACCCTTTCAGACTTTCAGTTGCGCACGCTACTAAAGAGACGTGCTACCATGGAAACCAAACAATGGTGTAGCTGTATTAAAGTCCGAGTGGAAACAGTCCTGACTCTGAGTAAATCTGATTTTGTCAGAAATGCGGGAGAAATATGACCGCGGGAGGAAACCGGGAGAGGGCAATGACATCGGGAGTCTCCCGCGAAAATCGGGAGGGTTGGCAAGTATGCCTGTAGCGCTACGGTTCACGAATGTTGGATAGATGTCTGCCTTCACTTGAATAAAATGGAACTAGATGGCCCTCCGATTGAGGTGCTCAAAGCTACACAAATAAAATACACGTGAAAAACACATCAGAAATGTCTCTTTCTGGAAATCATGACCCGGAGTTTCAAGATAATCCACAGACTTTATCGTGAGCAGGAGATGCCCACTTCCTTCTGTGCGGTGATACTTTTACGGTAAAAGGTAGTTCCCGTATGAAACTGCTCTCAACGATGTTTGTTGAATATTTTTGAGCGACCAGGTCATGTTTTCTGGAAAGATACAATTCTGTTGAGTTTTGTCGCTTTGAGCAACGCAAACAAAGTGCCACCTCGCTCCGTTATGTTGGAGGAAAGGACGACATCTCGACAGCCAATATGTCCAACACTCGGTAGCTCCTCCTTTAGGGCTGAAATGTCCCTTTGTAATAATTCTGCATGCTAATAATATAATATTCAGCCGCAGTGTTGCACCTTCTCATAGGGGATCTGCAGGAGCTCCAGCACCACACTGTGCGTTCCCATGTTCCTCAGAAGCCTCTGCTGCTGCTTCCTGCTCTTCTTCCCCGAGCTGCCCTCCTGGACGCACAGCTTACTGAGACGCAGCAGAACCTGGAAACAAACAAGACGGGTTTCAACTGCAGGCAACAAATCAGTAAAAACATAAAATATAAAATATAAAATAAACGTACCTCTTTTACAACCCTGTAGTTGTAACTGCTGGTGCTTTCCGAGTTCTTCTTGTCTGAACCAGGGGAGTCTCCCTTTTAAATAAGCAATGATAAGTTAGGTTGTATAGCCTTACTATACCACTATCTACGTTGGTATATTCATTATTTTTCTAAATGTTGAACCTTCTTTTTGTTGTCAGACTCCGAGGGTCCGTCTCCGTCCATCCCGTCTTCTCCCTGTCTCTTATAAACCCACAGCTCGGACTTCTCTACGATGGAGCGCAGCTGGTCCAGATCGGACTTGATCTGCTTGTAGTTATCCACATCCTGACTGGTCACCAGCAGCTGGACCTACATTGAGGGGACGATTTGTATACATTTAAACCCTTACATTCATCCAATTATCATCAGTCATTAGAACAGAAATAAAGTATTAAAGGGTGTGAGACGTACTTGTTTGAAGGCCATGAGCACCTCCTGCCTCTGGCTGAAGTGTCTGAAGAGCAGGTGGAGAGCTCCAGACACCAGAGGAGGGTAATCGTGCATGGTCAGGTGCAGCAGGACCCTCAGGAACGTACGACCTCCGTGGTCATCCAGGTCTAGTGGAGTGTTCTCCTCACTTAAAAATGCAGAGGAGGAGAGATTACAGAAACCCTTTCTTGCTTTATCTTATTTCAAAATGACTCGGGAGAGACTTGGAAGCTTTTGATTACCTTCCGCCGAAAATCCCCTCGGCCTGTTCTTCAATGTTCTCAAAGTCAAAATTTCCTAGAGGCATTAGAACAAAACAAAGAATCCATATTTGAAGGAAATCAATTTCAGACAGAATGTTAAATAGCTCTAATATATACTTGTCACGGCAGAAAAAGCAGGTGTACAAAATGCTTCTCACCTGGCATCTGACCTGTGGCATTATTGGAGCCATCTTGAGGGTTGTTCTCATCAAACTCACGTTTGAATATACACAGCAGGCAGGAGATCCTGTAGTCTAGCCGTTCATTCAAAATGAACTGAAGGAAAAGTAAAACAAGTCATGTATAAGTATGCATCGTACGTACAAAAGTGTTTGCCGCCAAGCAAGAGCCAGTTTCCTGATGTCCTACCTGCAGAATCTCGATGACTTTGAGCTTGGTGTCCATGACCATGATGTCCTCTCTCTCTGGTTCCACCTGAGGTTTCACCACGTCGCCCTCCGGCTGATGAGCTGGCGTGGCGGGCAACAGGCCGCCTCCTCGCAGCACCACCTGAGTCATCAGCTCCCCGACTCCATGGATGGACTTCATCACATTACTGCCAGCTACAGCACGCGCAGAAACAGAGCAATCATAACAATTAGATCCACAAGCATTATGAATACTTGTGTGGATTGAACGAAGGGTAGCGGTGGTCTAATAACGGACAGTGAGGTGGGCTGAAGATTGGAAGGTTGTGAGTTCAAATCCCTCCAGGAACACCACCACTAGTGTAAGGTAAGACTGAGGCACTTAGTCCTTAGTTACTCCAGGGAGAATGTCCCTGTCATTGTAAGTCGCTTTGGATAAAAGCGTCCGCTAAATGAAATGTAACCTTTGTGTGCTTAGTTTGTGAATAAGGCATAATTGACTAAACATTTCAAATGTATTTAAACACATTATTACTATATGTAACAGTATTGTACTGACAAACCCATAACCCATTGTTAAAAACACAACATTACTACTATTTTTCTGTTCTTCGATGCATGAGAGTAAATTGTGATCTTATTATTTTGCTTGCAGGTACCGCATCTGTACATTACTACAAGAATTACACCAGTATTTCATTCCATAAATCTGTTCTTGAGTAACATGTCTGAAACTAAGGGAAAGACACCGAAGAAATGACTTTCTTTGTGGGTTGATGCAACATTAAACACTCTTCCCTGATTTACAGGATAGAGAGGCGAAGTCCCGCCCTTCTACTTCCGACCCATGGGACCTTATTTCGGAAAAAGTATGTATTGAAGTCAATGGAGAGAGAAAGATTATCTTTCGATCCCGTTTGAATTGTTCCACGAATTAAACAGATGATGTTTGTCAATCTTAAAAAATAATTTCCGTGTCAAAAAAGTCACAGTTTGTCGTAAAACTGTTGAAATATAAGACTATGAAAAATATGCAACTAGAAAGACTACAAATCCCAGAATCCCGGTCCCGCATGCTGGCTCTTATGGAGCCGACTAACTCTCCTTTGTGTATGTACAGCTCTCAACGTGCCCAGACAGTGAAAGTGAAATGTGACGGCCGTCTTGGTGTGTGGTGCGAGACGGGAGATTTAGTTCATTGAGCGGTTTCACACAAAAAAAGCGTTACTTCACAGTTTTACGACACATTTTTGCAAAATTATCTTTTAAATTGACAAACATCATCTGTGTAATTTGTGGCACAATTCAAACGGGTTCGAAAGATAATCTTTCTCTCGCCATTGACTTAATACGACGACGCCTGCGACGCTGTCCCCAGAAACTGAAGGAGACAGCTTTTGTGGCCCTAGTACGTTCTAAACTAGAGTACGCCAGCTTGGTCTGGGACCCCTACACTGATAAAGACAGTGATGCCCTGGAATCAGTACAAAGAAGAGGTGCAAGATTCATTTTTGGAGATTATGAATGGGACAGCAGTGTCACAGAAATGCTCAAGCGGTTGAACTGGGTGGAATTAAGTGAAAGGCGGCGATTGGCTCTCTTCTTCAAGATTGTCCATAACATCTCAGCCATTAATGCATCAATGTACCTAGAGCCAGTTAGAAGAAGTGCAACCCGCAAAGCCAATTCTTTGAACTTTGAGCACATTTTCGCAACTAGTGACACTCTTAAATACTCCTTCTTTCCGAGAACAATCAGAGAGTGGAATTTGCTACCAGAAGAAGCTGTCATCGCAGAAACCGTGGAGTGCTTCCGGCAAATTTTAAGAAACATTTAGCGGGGATCATCCATCCCCCACTGAGCGTGATACCTCTGGGTTCTGCTCAGTATTAATCCAGATCCAGATCCAGAATACATACTTTTTCCTAAATAAGGTCCCATGGAGGTCCCCGGAAGGGGCGGGACTTCGCCTCTCTATGGGGAATACGGCCTAAAGGAGGTGGATGTTTACCTTTGTTTTCCTCTCCCTTCTCCATCTTGTTGATGGGGTAAATGGTGTTGACATGAACGCAGTCTAAAATGTTCAGTAAGATCTTGGTCAGTCGGAGCAGGTCGCTGAAGTTGTAGAAACCGAAATATATGAGGTTCCTCGCCAGGTTCACGACCTTTGGACAAGATGAGACCGAAGATGTATTACGTAATCAAACCAGTGGGACGCCTTATGTGTTTATACCCTCGATAACGGAGGCAGTACCTCAAAGGTTAGCTTGTTCTTCTCCCTGTCGGCGAACGGGATGTTCTGCGACACCACCTCCCTCAAGTAGTTCTCCACAAAATCCATTGTGAGGCAGAAGCGCTCTTTGATCTCGTCCCTGGTGGTCCCATCGTTGTCGTAGCTGGGTAATCAGAGGAGAAAACATCTTAGAGGGCGCGGGGACGCCTTTGGAATGGATTACAAGTTCATTCAAGTATTCACGGGATGAACATCCATAAGTTTACAACTTAAAACAAAACATCTAATATATCATATTACAATTACTTGTATTTAGACTATTCTTTCACTATTTCTATTATATTCTATTTGTATTTATTGTATCTGTTTTATTGTGTTGCACTGTTGGAGGAGCCTGTGACCTAAGACGTTCATTGTCATAACTAAAGCTTTGCACACATGCCAATAAAAGCCTCGACTCTTGACTCTTGAAAGACCCACTCATCAATAGCAATCTGAGAGGGGATCTCCGACCACAGACGGGCGTATTTGACAGGCGTGACCTGCTCCTGAGGGTCTCGGTCCACATGCATGTGCAGCATGAGGCGGCAGAAGGACGCCCGCAGGTCGAAGGGAAGATCCTCGTCCGACATGCAGCGCAGGATCAGATCCACGTCCAGCTGACCCGAGATCTTGTTGATGGCCAGGTACTGACGGTCCAGACACATCCGGGCGAAGAGGTTCAGCTGGCACCTGAGGGCAAGCGCTTAGAGTCAGTATAAGAGCATGTTTATTTGACAGCATTGTCATAGTGAAAATCATTGAGTATTACTTTGTGACTATGGGGTGTTTTTCAAAAAGCACTTATTTGGAGTTGAACATCTAAAAACAAAGTCAGAAGACGATGGTTTGGTTATGCACCATGAAATGAAATGTTTATGATTGCCACTTCTACTCAGACATGTGGTTGTTTTGCTTTGAAGCCCATGGGGACTGATTATGTGAACAATAATAGAGTCGGAATTTTTATATTGTTCATGATTGTACTCTTGTACTTAATGTCACACCCCGCTGTACAGTAGTATTTACATTTTAATTCAAGTTTAGAAATAAGCAATATTTAGGTCAAGCTCAAAATAACATTTTCTTAATATTTCAACCAAATTCACATTTTATTATAATCTCCCTTCAATAACTTTGAAATGTACTGCACTGGTGTGTATAACCTTACTTTGACAAACTTCAATCAAAGCAATACGAACATAGTCAAAGAAGTCACCTGTAGTAGCTGACCACCTCCTGGTCGTCCTTCTGGCCCTCCTTAGCATCCTGAGCCAACTCCCTGACGCTCTTACTCCGGATCTCCTTACTGTTGTCTTTCCAGAACAGCCAGACCTCCTCCTCATCCTCGGCCTCCAGCGGACTCTCTCCATTTACCACCGGCTCGATCTCAAACCTCGACAGGACCAACCTGGTGAACACAGCAGTTTGGGAGCGTTAGTCAAAGTCAACTTTATTGTCAATCTTTCAATTTGTGCGTACAGACAGAGAGATCGAAATACCGTTTCCCACAAACACGAATACAATAACAAGATATATAAAAATATGTATATATATATACACACACACAATCAACAGACAAATGTATACATATGCACACATTTAGACATAATTAAAAGCACAACAATCAATATATACAAAATAACAGTCACTTCAATATCTTTGAGAATGTACATGAGTGCAAGATTGTCCAGAGCAGCGTAAAAAGTGTCTGGTGCTGGATTTGAGTGTGTGTGTGTGTGTGTGTGTGTGTGTGTGTGTGTGTGTGTGTGTGTGTGTGTGTGTGTGGTCCAGTGGGTTATATCTCAGATTAGCAGTACATCTAGCAGTGAATAGAAATGAGAAGCTAACTTGGTTTCGATGAGGATGTCAGCGTTGGAGGGGTCCAGCACGGCGGTGCAGATGAGCTCCTGCGTCACAGGGATGGACTTCTGCATGGACACGCAGAGATCTGAGAGGTAGTCCAGAAACCTGGGAACAGATTACGAGAAATTGGATGTTTCAATTATTTTACAATGGCAACGGATGAGTTATGCAGATATGCATGTTCAATTATAATACAGGCTTTAAAGCAGGGGTTCTCAAAGTGCGGCCCGCGGGCCAATGGCGGCCCTCGGAAATGTTTCTGGCGGCCCGCGATAGTTAATGTGACACGCTGAAATGCATGCGTTATATTTTAATCCTCCATGGTTCGTATCTAGTAAGAATTAGAATGGAATTTAAGAATGCTAAAACTGCCCCCCCATGGTTGTCATTCCTAAATTATGAATGACAGCTTGTGGAAAGTTTGCTAGACTACTGGTTGCATGGCAACTAGGCATCTCGCGAGTTGCGGTTAAGCGGAAAATCTGTTGTAAGTTATCAGAATCAGAAACGGGAGTTAGCTAGCGGTTTTAGCTAGTCACTGTCTGTAGATAATCCAACTTTGTGTCCTCTGCAAGTTCTTAATGTATACTGTATGTATAATTGGTTAGTACAATAAAGAAAGGATTTGTTTTGGAATTATTTTGTGTTCTGTTTTTTCTTGGGCGGCCCTCAATCCAATATTGGGTACCTACATTGGCCCTCACTCATCAACACTTTGAGAACCCCTGCTTTAAAGTCATTTAAGCCTGCTTTGTATGGTGTTTGTGTCTCTTTCTGGTCGTCTTCTGTCTTTTATGATGTTTTGAGTTCTTACGTTTTCATTTTGTGATAACTTAAAGTCAGTAATGTGGTCATTTGTTGTCACATTTCAGCTATTTGGTGTCCCTTTTCTGGTAATTTTGCATCTCTTTGAAGTCATTTTGTGTCTTTTTGAAGTCATTTTGTGTTTCTTTGTGGTCTTTTTGGGTGAAAATCCTAATGCTTTTTGTATCTCTCACTCTTTCTGTCCAGTTTAAATGTGAGGTCCTCTTTGGCCCAGACTCCTGGGTCAGCCTGGCTCAGATCTCATCAGCAGCCCTTAAAGGTCACCTATCATGATATTTTTAGGCAATAGCATAGGTCTCAGATAAAATATATAAAAAACATGTCTTTGTGTTTTGCTCAAAATACCAAACAGATCACCCATTCTAGCCATGCCTCATATCCCTCTATTTCACTTCCTGTTTCAAAAGTGCTGATTTTGGGTATAACGCTTTAAAAAAAATATATATATATATACAAAAATAAAAAAGGAGGGGGCTGAGCTCATGCAGATACTGCGGTGATGAAACGCCATATCATGGATTATCAAGGATCCTCTCTGAATCAGTCTGGAGCTCAAAGGCTTTCTCTCTTGCCGGTTACACCACAAGGTCAGTTCCTTTTTACTTCCTGCTTCTTCACACACATGCTCTCCAGTACAGGTTAGCTCTGAGTGTTAGCGATGCTAATGTAAACATCGACCATCTTACGTCCAAAACAGTTGGGCATTGTTTCTGATAGCAACGTTTCTGATTGGGCCGTGGGTGTAAAGCCAGCCTACATTTCCGACATTCCGTCATATCGGACGCAAATCTGGATCAGCTCCGTTGTAGCCCCGTTTTTAGAGATGTTGGTACGGAGGAAAAGAGAGGGGGTTTTATTTCCTGACGCTGCGTGAGTTCCCCGACGCACCGGGGACACATTTATGTATAAAAGATATCAAAAAGTGCATTTTGCATGATAGGTCCCCTTTAACAGGACTTTAACATTTCACAAGCAGTGAGCTGAACGTAGCTAAGGTCACTCATACTCCTCTGCACACATGTGGATGAATGTACATAGCAGCTGTAACACAAAGCAATCTGACCCAGACTGCCCACACCCAACGGTTGCTCTCCCTTCCTCTGAGCCTCACCTCGGCTCCCGGTTCTTCCTCACTAGAGTCACAAAGGTGTCTATCTCGGCAGCAGTGATGTGTTTCTCCAGCAGCTTCCTGTTGTTGTGGAGCAGAGCTGTGATGGTGTCTTCTGCCAGCACATCGTATCCTATCTGCTTCTGCATGAAGCGGAATTGTTTGGCTATGTATTCCTGAAAAGAAAAGGAGCCAGGTTACAGCGAAGAGAAGGCCCGAGCATCAGGGGGGACGTTGTTGTGACCACCCACCTGGTTCTTCCTGTAGTCCTGCTGGGAATGGCGTAACACTCGGTAGCAGAGCCTGCAGATGTGTCTGAACGGAGCGTGACGTTGGTCTCCGAGCTCCTCCAGCCGCAGCATGGGACCGTCGCCACTGTCTGTGAAAGGGGCTTGGAGGAGTTTGAAAATCTGAAAGGGAAATGGAGGATTTTAATTGCCAAAAATGTTTGTCATCTTAAAATGTTAGGTCTGAGGTTTAAAACCAACCTGCTTCAGGATGTTCTGCTCCCTCATGAGTTTCTGTCTCTCTCGGTTGGGTTTGTTAACCATGATCTCCAAAACATCCTGCCCACTGTTGGGGATGTCCACCACGAAGAAAACTAGATCCTCCAGGAGCTTGGTCACAAACCTGAAGAGGAGTCAGACAGAAAAAGAACATTTTAAAAACAGGGATCCTTTGAGCTATAGAGAAGCCACATCAGAGATATCTTGGTGTTTTTTTATTAGATACTCACAACTAGACACTTAACAAACCGCCCCCACTTACCTTCTCTCATTCTGTGTAATGGTGCCCCTTTCGAGCTTCCCAGCGATGGAGGCCAACACTTTACTCGCATCATTGGCAAAGTCTAAATCACGCACTTCAGCCGGCGGCACCGGTACGATGGCAAAAGCCTCCTTGTCTTCTTTTACTGCTGAGGTTCCAATCTGGAAAAATAAATGAAATGTGTCGGTATGTCTTTTCAGTCATGCCAAACGTCTTTATCGAGTCATCAGCTACTCACTCGTAACATAACGGGCTTCTCCTCCTCTTTGTCGATGGGGTTGTTGGTGCTGTGGACCCACGTGTTGGTGCACAGGTGTCTCAGCCTCACATAGGAGCTCCTGAAAGGGGAAATGTCTCCGTGAATTACAAATTAATGAAGCTGCAAGGCACTCAACAGCCACTCGTAATATCAAAGTGTGCTTTTAAGCGTGTACCTGCTTTGAACTTTCTACTTCTGGACATGCCTCGACAAGTATGACTCAGTATCTACATCATCCTTTAGTAAGACATGTTTTCCTTTGTATACAGAGTGGTGCCGTGATGACGTATGTGTGTAGGGCAACCTGGAAGTTAGCATCGCAAGGGCTCCGTATATTGCTCCACATATTTACGCTAATGTGTATTATATTATATTATTGGAGTGAGATGCAATCAGCAGAAACAAAAAGCTAAAGTTATGCTATAAACTACATCATGGTTCCATAGCTGCGTCACCAACGCTAAGCTAAAAGGTGGCTAATGTTCGGGGTCATGATGTTTAGTCGTTTATTTCTCTCTCTAGGTCAGGGATGGGCAAGTTTGATGGTGGTGGGGGCCACATCATTGATGTACTGGCCACCAGGGGGCCGCAGATTCACTTGGAACACACACACACAACATTACATGTGTTGTACGTAATTATTAACAAATATACTAAGTCTGACATCTTCATTGACATTTTACAATCAAAGGGAACATCCCCAAAAAATGGGAACATCCTCTAATAAGCTCACAAAACAAATATCAGTTCACAGAAATGATATTTCATTTGTACAAGTGGCATGTTTGTATTGAACGGGTTATTAAACAGTGGAATACAATTATTTTAAACTATTGGAAAGCACGTAAAATGTGTGTGTATTGAGATGAACCATTAGAGGACATAAACATGAAGTCATGAACACTAACCCAGACATTAGTTGTCTAACTTGAACCTAAGACACTTGTAGCCTGTCTCTGCATTCCCCTTATTCCACAATAAGGGGAAAGTCAACACAGACACCCGTCAGCCAGCACTCTGCTGTTCCTCAGCGCCGCTCCCCCTCCCTCCCGCTGAAATTATGAATGAAAAGCGTAGTAATCATAGATAACACGGCAGGCTCCGTGACAGTTTGTTTTCATCGGATTTCAAATAAACAAAGTCTTGGTTTTAAGAATATTAAACTTGTTTCGCCAAATTCAGATGATAAAAACAACTTTGAAGCTTGTAAAGGCATGGGCAAGAGGCAACTTAACGTCTCAGCAGGCGTAACAACAGCCGGTGTTTATTGTGAGCGTTTCCCCGGGAAACAAACAAAATACACACAAATGCGTCACAGATTATTTTGCGGTATTTGAAATCATCTACGCAGCTCGCGACGTAATTAGGAGTCTAGTGGACGGTATCAGTACTACAAGTAAAAAAAAAATATTTTTAAAAAATATTTTTTTTTTATTAATTACGTTGTTTATAAATTAATCTGAGGGCCGCAAAAAGAGCAGGTGGGGGCCGCATGCGGCCCGCGGGCCGCCATTTGCCCATCCCTGCTCTAGGTCGTCCTCAGACGTCGCTTCCAGTCATCCCGGTTCTCCGTGCATCTGGCCAGTTCATTGGTACGTAGTGCTCCTGCGTCGTTCTCGAGTACGTCCACGTATGTCTGTGCGGGACGTCCTCGTGACCGATGCCCGTGTGTTGGTTCCCACAGCACCAATTTGCCGGCTGGCAGCTCTTGATGTCTTTGGCAATGTCCTGCTAGTCTCATTTTCCCATCTGTAACTTTCTCGCTCACCCTTGGTATTCCCTCGTACAGGATGTTGTTGGTTACATGTACACTCTTGCTGATTTAGTCAATTATTAGCAACGACCGTTTTTAATTAAAAAAAGCGTTGGGCATTTACGATTTGAGTTTTTACCGACATATTTTATGTCAAAGAACAAAATGTGGAAATCTCTTCCGCTTGTATTAACAACAGACCTTATACCAGGCTTCTAACGAGAAATATGTTCAAAATGTTTACTTCTAGACGAGGGAACTGGAAGGGGTGAAAAGCTGACTAATTTCCTGGTTTAAAGACTCATTACTGTACCGCTCTATACAGGCAACATACAAATGTGGGCACGACAGCGCAATCACATGACAATGCAACCTTACAACAAAAAGTACCCAACCGATTGAGTGTGTATGTGTGTTTGACTCAAAGGTCAGCAGCAAGTCATGCCAAGATTAATTGTATGTATAGAGTTCCTCAAAGACATACAGTAAGTTGGAAGATACATGACAATGCGTATTACGTCTTCATCTTCTGGTTACATGTCATGGTTCAAATGCATTCAATCTAACCCAAGCTGCACAATAACACAAACACATTATCCGATCGTGGCAGACCAGCATCTTCTGTGTTCTGCAAAGTAAATTATAGTTATCTTTTATCATTGAGGTCTGGTAGCTTTAAATAGAGCAGAGATAGCAGCTTCCCGTCAGAAAGGGCCGTCTGGCGGTAAGCGGTGAACATAATCTAAATATAGTGTACACTTAAGGTGGGCTTTTATTTGAGGTGGTTTGAACATGTTTTCTTCACAGTGTGAAATGACCTACACTCACTGGATACGTACGTCACACAACCCCACAACCAAACATCCAAACCATCTCGTTAGAAACAGTTCAATCCTTTCCCACCCTTTCATGACGTTTAGTATGACTGTAAATCAACACCTCTCTGACGGGGTGCCAATGAAAACAAAAGATTGGAACAGGATGTATCACAGATTGCATCACACGGGTGCATCTTATAAACACTAGGGTGGTACAGTGTGTACCGATATATCACTTTCTATCCTCAGAAGTAACACATGAGCTGGACTTGTCCTTGTCCACACACCTTCAAGTCAGACACAGCTTCTCCAGCCAAGAGTATGGCATTACAGATTAGCCAGTCGTGACCCTGTCCCCATACAGCATCATCTCTGCTACTTTGGGCACTAAACCTTTACACATAATACAGTCTGAGCCAACTACGTCTTTCACATTGCTGTGAGAGTGTGTGTGCGTGTGTGTGTGTTGAGCCTTCAGGACAGACCGTAGACGTGGTCTTGGCAGGTGTTAGGTAAACGCCCACTGAAACCAACAGGCTTACCTTTGTGTACCAGGTTCTCAGAGCGTTTCATTAGTCGCCTGGCTAAACTTTGAAGCGCAGGGTTATTTCAGGTGGAAGTGGGAGGAGCCAGCAGTGTTAGCCCGCGGCGTTTCAGGCACGCACCTGACTGCATCACACAAAGGAGGCTTTGACGAGAGGCCGGGAGAGAGCATCTGTTTTTATCTGATGCGCACTGACAGGGACAAGTGCACCATTGTTGTTTTAGAAGCACACACACTTGTTCTGTCAACAAGAGAAACAGGAACTTTTTTACAAGTGTAAAGTATCACACAAAACACATCATGACAAAGCACTTTTTATAGCCATAATGTGTAAATTGTTCATTAAGAGTTAAGCACTAAAATCATCAAAAGATAATGCCATAATTAATTTGTGTGTGTATATAAAAAAGAGAATGTAAAAATTATATATTGCATCACAGCTGATAACATTATGATTACATTAGTTAACTATTTAACAGTTTATTGCACCTTTTAAAATTACATTTACAAACTATTTTAAGTGTTTGTTCATAATTTAAAAAAAATAGAATTGTAATGTTTTGGAAATCCCCTGTACAACGTCTATGAACATTACATAGATAAATAGAACAGAATTACGCTAATGAGTCTAATTACCTATCAAAATATTGTTTATAGGTGCTTTTCAAGTATTTATTAACCATTTTACAAAATAGTCTTCAGCCTAAACTTTATAACAAACTTAAACATATTTGTAAAGACAGTGGACAAACCAATCATCCATAGTAGCCATCTTTTAACAGGAAATCAAATATCAGATCATTTTCATACTTAGTGAAACTGAGGTTTTAGTATGTTAAATGTTGCTCTGTCAAATATATAATTCAGTATGACTAATTCAAAAGTAAGCTGGGAGAAGAAGGCAGATATTTCATCAAACATTTAACTGCAAGATGATGTTGTTGTGGGTTCACACATACGTATGTTTACAGACACTTGTTTGTAGTTTAAGCACAGATGTGCAACAATCATGGCATTTTGAAATGTTGTGATTTCCCTCTTGTGCCCACTTGCCATGCCTACTTTCAGATTGATTTCAATGACTTCCTGTTGCACGCTGGGGACTTTCCTTACTCTGCTTGGCTACTATCAAAACATCCAGAGGTGACCGGTGCTTGGATGTTCACAAAGACGCACAACACGCAAAAAGACACAGCCGTATTTTACGAAATAAGTGAAAACAGACAATATATACTTTGATATCTTAAGTACAAGTGGGAATGTAATAGGTGGAGGTATTAGGCGGTGAAATTAGAGGATGAGAAGTGCTTTGGTTTTACGTTTCTATAACTTGTTTTGTTATACCTTTTAATTTTTGGGGAAATAAAAGACACTGTATTGACGATTTAATGGGCAAAGTCTGCATCGAAGCCAAACATCTGCCCAAGGTAAAGCCACAAAAGTAATACACGTTGAATCCCTACATAAATAATAAACCCAATAACCATGACCACACTCTCAGCGTCATGTTTTCTGTGATCCAACCAAACCCACAATAAGTGACCGGAAGAAATAACTGGAGACGCAGAAATAACATACGATACAAAAAGTGTCCATAGAGACAAAACCAAACAAACGCCTCAGACTGCCTTCTTAGTAATCTTCCGAATTCCCCTTTGAGTCAGATATTTTCTACACCACTTTCATTTGTTGTAGTCTTGACATCACTGTGGTCTTATTGTTAACACAATGTGTCATTTCCTTCTATATCTTCCAAAAAAAACACAATTAAAAAGCAGAATGGTTCTCTTGTCGACACGATGTCATATTTACCATCCATTCTTAGCAGTCTCCGGAAGGTGGGAACACTGGTTCTGGTATTCAACAGCCCTGATACATTTTACATTAACAAACCAACACTTTTTTAATGATGTAGATGTACTGTAAGTGGAGGAAGGAGTAGTATACTTTGTGTTTCCTACTTATTCCTACTCAAGGAGGTTGAAACTCCCTTACTCTGGATTAACACTGCAATTCTTTGCTCTGGATTTGGCAGCAAATGTATTTTAGCCTCCTTCGAAAGGGCAGATCCAACAATAGAACAACAAAAAATAGCTGTAGTGTAAGTAAGTGTACATTAATGCTATATTTAAATATGTGTACTGCTTTACACTATGCTGCCTTGACTGGTTAATGTGTAGGTGTTACTGATTGACTTTGGTGAAAATCATGTTTCATGTGGAACTACTTGAGCAGGCCTCCCTTGAAAAAGAGATCAATGACCGCAATGGGATACACCTGGATAAATAAAGGTTTGAAATTAAATGAAATCAACTAACCCTTTACAAACACATAAAGTCACTCAAAGTCACTCCTGAAAGCTTTTCTTAACTGGGGGTGCAATCACCGTACGACTCGAAGTACACCATCGCTTTCAAACAGTCAAACTATCCCTTAAAGTGTTCATGTTCTCCCTCCATGAGGTCTGAATGAAATGTACAAAGACCCTAGGCCCTCCAGAGGCGTGTACTGAATGGTTGGTGATTAACTCCACGGTACCTGGGCACCATGGAGTCCCCTCCTCTCAGAGTGGTGGGGTCCAGCTCAAAGATGGAGGAGATGTCCATGCCGTCGGGAACTGGAACCAAAGTGTACATGATCTTCTCCTGTGGAGCTCGCAGGCGACCCCGTAAAGCTTCATTATCCGCATCCAGCTACACAGAGAGAGAGAGAGAGAGAGAGAGAGAGAGAGAGAGAGAGAGAGAGAGAGAGAGAGAGAGAGAGAGAGAGAGAGAGAGAGAGAGAGAGAGAGAGAGAGAGAGAGAGAGAGAGAGAGAGAGAGAGAGAGAGAGAGAGAGAGAGAGAGAGAGCAGTCAAACACAAAATATATCAATCATATCAATCCACAACTTTGATAAGCGCAAAGATAATGCATGTTTTCACTCTAACGTACTATCCAGCTCCATTCACGCATTAGCTCTCACTCTTTACTTTATTACTGAAAAAAAAAGACCATAAAATATTATTACTCCTGACTTTTGGGCCTTATTGGCACAAAACTACAGATCCATGCTTGTTATTTTCAGTGGTTTGTATCACACCGCCCCCTAGTGGTGATTTGTATTGAAGCAGCTGATATGGTGCTTTGATGACACCCTGTGGGGAACTACTGCTACTACGATAAATGAAAAACAGCCCACATGAAAGAGTGCGTGCTGATTGAGGGTGCGAAAGAGAGAAATTGGAAAACAAAGCAGCAAAGACATGCCATGTGCAGTATATGATGTGTGTGCCGGTGGTATGACAGTACCTGGAAATTAAAGGGTGAAAAGTCCACCACCTAGAGCAGAGAGGCAGCACAGACGAGAACAGATTAGATAGAAGCGGGGACACCAGCGGGACAAAGTGATCAGAGGAGAAGAGAGGAAGTCTTACTGAGGAACGCTGCTCAGCACTCTCCTCCTCAAAGTCCTGATTCACCTGGAAAACACCCGCCCACACATGTGTTAAAATGTGGTCACCGGACGAGGCATCCAATGCACCTGAACGTCTACATCACAAAGCTCTAGGTGCAACCATGGCATAGTTCTTTGCGGATTCAAACTTTAAAAAGGTCCTTTATTTTACTGTTTTTCATCAATATATTAAAGGTCTCAGATATATACAGAACATGTCTCTGAAGTGTTTGGCTCCAAACACCAAACAGATCATTGCAGCATTACCCATAATCCCCTCTGTTTCAGCCCTGTTTCCAAAGTGCTGATTCTCTGTCTGTTACTTTAGATGAAGATAAGGAGCCCCTACCCACGCCCCTCTGAGAGACATTTGGTTACAAAGACCTCAATGGTGCTCTAGGGGAGATTCAGGTGATAAGGGGGGGGGGGGGGGTTACCTTGGTTGCTGATTGGCTAATGGTTACACAAGACAAATCATCGTTATGACATCACAAAGTGGCCAAAATCTGATCAGCTCGTTTTCAGACAGGTTTTTATAGAAATGGATCAGGACAAAAAGAGAGAGAATCTTTGTTCCTGAAACTTTCAGAGTCTCTTTCCACAGAGGGGACACATGTTGATGTAGAAGAGACATGAAGAAGAGGGAACACATGTTGATGTAGAAGAGACATGGAGAAGAGGGGACACATGTTGATGTAGAAGAGACGTGAAGAAGAGGGGACACGTGTTTATGTAGAAGAGACATGAAGAAGAGGGGACACATGTTGATGTAGAAGAGACATGGAGAAGAGGGGACACATGTTGATGTAGAAGAGACATGAAGAAGAGGGGACACATGTTGATGTAGAAGAGACATGAAGAAGAGGGGACACATGTTGATGTAGAAGAGACATGAAGAAGAGGGGACACATGTTGATGTAGAAGAGACATGAAGAAGAGGGAACACATGTTGATGTAGAAGAGACATGGAGAAGAGGGGACACGTGTTGATGTAGAAGAGACGTGAAGAAGAGGGGACACGTGTTTATGTAGAAGAGACATGAAGAAGAGGGGACACGTGTTGATGTAGAAGAGACATGGAGAAGAGGGGACACATGTTGATGTAGAAGAGACATGAAGAAGAGGGGACACATGTTGATGTAGAAGAGACATGAAGAAGAGGGGACACATGTTGATGTAGAAGAGACATGAAGAAGAGGGGACACATGTTGATGTAGAAGAGACATGAAGAAGAGGGGACACATGTTGATGTAGAAGAGACATGAAGAAGAGGGGACACATGTTGATGTAGAAGAGACATGAAGAAGAGGGGACACATGTTGATGTAGAAGAGACATGAAGAAGAGGGGACACATGTTGATGTAGAAGAGACATGAAGAAGAGGGGACACATGTTGATGTAGAAGACACATGAAGAAGAGGGGACACATGTTGATGTAGAAGAGACATGAAGAAGAGGGGACACATGTTGATGTAGAAGAGACATGAAGAAGAGGGGACACATGTTGATGTAGAAGACACATGAAGAAGAGGGGACACATGTTGATGTAGAAGAGACATGAAGAAGAGGGGACACATGTTGATGGAGAAGAGACATGAAGGTAAAAAGGTAAAGGACACACACCTCTCCCATCTCCGCCGCCATATAGCACCCTGTGGCCAGGTGCTTGAACCTGAACAGGCTGTTCCAGTAGCCGGCGCCCCCCCTGCAGGGGTCATGGTGGACCACCTGGAAAAAGACATTGAAAAAAGGCAAAATAAAACTGATGCTGCTTTATTTGTGAAATCTTAGAATGATCATTTGCATTGTATTGCCCCGTCGTGTTGTTTCCCCCCCGTACCAGATTCACAGCCACCTGGGTTCATCTTCCAACTTATAGACGAATGCATTCAAGCATTTGGACTATCTATGTTGTAAATGTATTGTCTTTCAATTTACACACGACATCTATTGCACGTCTGTGCGTCCTGGGAGACGGCCTGCTGTAGTTATTGCATTCACGGTATGGATTACATGAAGTTCATCTTTTGTTCTGTGCCGTGTTGTTGTGTATTAATAATATGGACTCAATGATCGAAAATTAGTTTTCCAAAAGATTTTCCTGTGTGACCAAACTAGTTTATAAAAAGGTCAATAACAGACGAGTGAATATTACCCAGGCCCTTTCTCATTTAATCAAATCCCCCTCCTCGACTCCTCCGGTAGTGACCCGGAAATGAATTTCAGCGCGTCATGTTGAAGGACATCTAATTTCTCTAAATGCACTTCGAGGACCGAGCATCGAGGAGGCTCTCTGGAGGAGCTATAACCGAGGATACACTGATGGGTCCTCCACGGCTCCTTCGTGGATGCATTTCCGGCAACAGAGATGTTTAAAAGAGTCGTGACGCACGGCCGGACTTATCTCAGCCAATGACAGCTCTGCATGCATCCCCTGGATATTATTTTATTAACTGCTTTCATCGCGACGCGATGTTTACAGAGAGAACAGCTGTGAGGTCCGTGCAGAAAGCAGAGCAGTGTGTAAAATATATATCACTCAGTAGAACAGGCCTACTCTTTTTGCTTTAGTTTAGTAGATATCTACAAACAAAGATTTTTCTAAAACCATGTAGTGCTTCACAATTAAATACACCACGGCTGTAGCCTGTTTTAGGAGCTGTATGTGCGTGTGTGTGGTGTAGGTGTGTGTGGTACAGTGTGTGCGTAGATGCAGCGGACAGACAGGTGTCAGTTGGTTTGGTGTCCTCTGCTTACTTTTAATACTTGTAAATAAATTTTTGGCCCGTAATTTATTTTCCACATTGTAGCGACCAGAGGGGGGGGGGGGGAATATATCCAGTCTCTGATAGTGTTACGTTATTATGAGAGTGCTCTGCTTGATTCTGAAATTGTATATATTTATATAAATATATATGTGTGTGTGCGTGTCCGCATCTGTAGCCATTATTGTCTCATTACACCGCACTGTGAATGAATCAAAGTAAATATATAAGTCATCATGAACACATCTGTCCATCAGACAGAGGGCTGCTGTGCCTCCTGTCATCATTAATGGACGTCTCTTTAATATGACCGCTCAGAGGAGAGGAGTTCTCATTTCTCTAACCGCCTGCTGCTTCCCCTCCTCTCTCCTCGGTTCCCCTCCTCGGCTCCTCCGCTCGCATCTCCTGTGGGCGGGACTAAGTATCGAGGATAGGAGTCGAGGAGGGGAGTCGAGGAGGGGAGTTAGAGAAATGAGAAAGGGCCCCAGACAACATGTTGTGCTTACCTCCACTTCCCACAATGCTTTGCTGCTGGTGGCAGAGGTGGCAGACTGACGGCCGGTTGTTCTGAGGAAAACATGCTGGCTCTTCCTGTGGTCGTCACAAGTGAGGAACTTCTCCTGCTCTGCGTGGAACAACCGCACGACATCGCCCTGTGACACACACGAGCACAGCGTGAAGCAGATAACCACATGTCAATATTTGATTGTCATTTTTATCCTCTTGCGATCATGTTGATGACTTTTTGGATGAGTGTGTTTCTTTAATAGATCCAATATACTGCACGCTGTTGTACAAACGGACCCCTTTCAGTATCGTCTCCTTGTTGTCACTCCATTTCATGAACAGAGTAACTTTCCAACTCGTGTTGCAATTGACAGAATTGACCTGCCGGGCAAAAGAGAGAAGTGTGTGAACAAACCACAGGTAATGTTGTGTTATAAATAAAAACAAGTATGTATTGTATGGGCCTTATGTACCTCATTGCATCCTGTGTTGTCCACTAGCTGGTGGCTGCTGGCATGAAGAGGCTGACCCGCATTCACAGGGTTAAGGACTACTTTATCTCCAATCACCACCTAAAAACAGAACAGTTTTTAGTTTAAATGCATTAAATACAAATCGAAAAGAAACAGTTTAAAATCTAGAAATAAAGAGTCATTCGGTGAAAGGCAATCGAACATTTGAAGATAAAATACTGCAGCCGAAATAGGTCCTCTGTGGGGATTGAGCACTTCACTTAAATTCTAAAAGAAAAGTATGTCACATCCCCAGACACCAGCCATCATTCTTGAAGTCCCTTTCTGCACAAGGTGAACTCCACACTCAGCTTGGGGAGACCAGGTTACGTTGGATCATGCAAGCCTCAAGTTCAACACTAGGGGGAGCCGTTCTCCGTACTGTGGGTGAGAGAGGACAGGATCTGAAGTCCTGACCCTGAGCATCACTCACTAACCGCAAAGGAATGTCCGCAGCAAGAATCAATAAAATAGAACGTTTTGATAATTATATTTAGTATAAACTTATTTAGTTTTATATATAGTTTGCTCACACCACTGAGTTCCCGCGCTTTCAAGTGAACTCTATAAGAGCCTGGAACTTAAAGGGGCCGTATTATTGTCCTTTTCACGCTAGGTTGGTCAACCGCTCAGAGAGGTCCCGCCCTTTAGCCTATCATGTACAATGTGTTTGAGCGCTAGCCAATTAAAGCAGGAGCATAACAGTGATGTCATTATGTTATGAAGGAAACAAAGGCATCCAATGAAGGCGTTTCAGGCAGGGAGGGTGGGGAGTAGGGGAGAGAAACTCCCTCCAGATGGAACGTTGTGATTTTAGCCTTTGCAGACCACTTACATGCACTGACACTTATATAATACACTAAAGGAAAGGGAAAACTCTAAAAAGCATACTAGGGCCACTGTCTCTCTCTATTTACTTTGACGGAGGGACCTTAAAACTGGACTTGGTTTAAACTGGAGTTGCGTGCCCTACTTATTAAATAATTAGGATAGTTTGAAAGCAGATGACGCATTTCCAAAAGTGGATTAATAAAGCTCGACTTAATTAGCAAATTAGCCATCTTACCGCAGCACTGGACTAGTAACGCATTGTTGCACTCGCAAGAGATACACACTGTAGGCACAATGTGTTGTTTCAATGCAGCAGAACCTTCATTGATTTTATTCCACGTAAACAACAGAAAAGGCACCGGACCTGGAACTCTGATCGGGCTAAGTGTCTTCTTAATGATTCTGTCTGCAAGCAGCATGCGAGTCCATGGGACTTCTGTTTTGTAACCCTGTGAAAAGTCTAAAAATAGATCCTTAATTTCTCCCACTGATGGTAATTAGGCTGAAGCCCCGCTCTACCCACACTGTCTCCCAGGGACCGCAGCTTGTAGAAAGGCTGGATGTAGAACCAGGATCCCTCATTGCCCGCCGAGTCCAGAGTCACCCTCATGGCATTCTTCTCCAGCAGTGCAGGTAGGCGCTTGTTCACCGTCAGGTATTTGTTGCTTTTCAAGTGCAGCAACTGTTGGCAAAACAAAAAAGGGGCATAAAATACTTTCAAGACAGATAACTATGACATAATACAGACATTGGAACAATCAGAGGCCGGAACCAGATGGAAATACTGGCACAACTACACCCAAGGGGACACTTGACTGAAAACATGCGTCTCCGCATCTCGCTGGTATCTTTATTTATTTTCAAAAGTATGCAAGTCCTTCAAATGTCTTGTCCTTGAATGCTTCTCATGAACTCTGTGGGTTCTCCCCCTTTAAAACAGTTCCCACACTGTCAAAAAATAATCTAGCACCACCAACCAGACTGGAATCATATAAACTCTGCATATTTGAGGCCCGGGTCTGTTTAACTAAATGCAAAATGTAATCCTTCGAAGCGTTGTATAGCGTTAGAGACGGGGGGGGTTTGCACTGAAGAGAGCCTTTGATAGAAGCTTCAAATGTAAAATAAATAACATTTGGTTCCTTTTCTCAGAACAATTAACAGACCGAGAGATACTCATTGAATTTGAACCACAGACTTGTAATAAAAAAAAAACTCGAACTGAACTGTTATGATTAGGACAACAAGCGAGTTCCATCGACCACCTAAGTGCACCTGTGTGTATGAGTTGTTGATTAAAGTCTTTCCCTTTGGCAAACCAGGAAACAAAAGGTGCTTTGTATTAACAGAATGACAGTTCATTGCAACTGTGACTTCCTGAACGGTTTGTATTGTCGCCAACGTGTGCATCACTGAGCAGGAATGCACGGCTGTTCCCAGTTTCAGATGATCTCACACCTGTGTGCAAAGCCGGGCAGTGAGATAAGGAATTACAACGGACGACTTTGAAGCAAGCCTTTGTGCTGTAGCAGTTATTTCAACACGATTACAACTGAATTATATTCCGTGTCATCAAGCACAGGGTGTCGTTTAAAGTTCTAAAAAGGTTGCTCCCGAAGCACCTCATCTCATTGGTTCCTGAACGCACCTGAATGACATTTCCATACTGGATGACTGTTCCCAGCAGCTTGCGGTTTTCAGACTCATTCTGCTTCTTCTCCAGGTCAGCAGCATGCTACAACACAGAGCAGGAAACACAGATGATCAAGGAAACTGAGGGCATTCGATACGTGTTCTCGGAAGAAGGACACTTCACATAAACAAGGCTACAGGCTTCGTGTCCCTACTCCATACTCCATTATGTGCAACATAATAAAACCCGAAAGGCAGACAAAGTAAAGGTGAAGAGGACCCTTACGTGGAGTTTGGTGAGGAGGAGTGTGTCGGTGGTGCTGTTTCCTCCGGGTTTCGCCGCTTTCCAGAACTGTTTCTGTGCCGAGTATCTGTTCATAGGACACAGTTTGAAAAGGCAGTCTGCGGATAGAAGACAAGAGATCGAGAAAGAGTCAAGCATGTCAAATAAACATCATTTTTTAATAGTTTGTGTGCATGTTAATGGACTGCAACGACTCAAATCTCTCACATACTTCCCCATGCCTGAACTGCCTCAACTGGAAATATAATGCAGCGATAAGATAGCTACTGGGTCGACTCGTTTTTATTTGTTGATGCTTTCAGGAACCTCAAGCCGGTCCACATTTCCGGCCAAAACGTTGCAGCTTAACTCATAAATGCTCATTATAAGAATAGACTCAATACATTTAGTCTTCGAGGTTTACTTGCTCACATGCCTAGCAATAATAGATTGATCTGTATCATTGTGCTCAGAGTGATAACAAGTGCTCAGCATATTCGTGCAACATGACGGAACAAGTTAATAAGTACAGAAAATATAAAAGGTTTAATAACAAATTACATAATCGATAAAAGATGGGCCGGAGAATCGGAGCGGCGGGAGCGGTACTGCAGTCGCTTTACCGCACCGTCGTGACGAAAAGGGAGCTGAGCCAGAAGGCAAAGCTCTCTGTCTCCCGGGCCATGTCCCTTCCTACCCTCACCTATGGTCATGAAGGATGGGTCATGACCGAAAGAACGAGATCGCGGATACAAGCGGCCGAGATGGGTTTTCTCCGCAGGGTGGCTGGCGTCTCCCTTAGAGATAAGGTGAGAAGTTCAGTCATCAGGGAGGGACTCGGAGTGGAGCCGCTCCTCCTTCGCGTCGAAAGGAGCCAGTTGAGGTGGTTCGGGCACCTAGTTAGGATGCCACCTGGGCGCCTCCCTAGGGAGGTGTTCCAGGCACGTCCAGCTGGGAAGAGACCAAGGGGTAGACCTAGGACCAGGTGGAGGGATTATATCTCTTCGCTGGCCTGGGAGCGCCTTGGGATCCCCCAGTCAGAGCTGGTTGATGTCGCCAGGGAAAAGAAAGTTTGGGGCTCTCTGCTGGAACTGCTACCCCCGCGACCCGACCACGGATAAGCGGGAGAAGATGGATGGATAAAAGACAACGTTTAAAAATAGATTTAAACAACCAGCATGGGCCAAAAAGACAAAAATATGCGTATTTGTCCTTGAGGTTTAGCTCTGCATTCTCTATACAATCTTAAAGGAAAGACCTTAGGGAAAGGATCTACTATAAATCACTACACGGCATATAAACATGTCTCATCATTTAGTCAGGGTCTCCCCATAAGGTGAAGCTATATGCTAACTGGTACAGGGGACCCGATGAGCTGAAACAGGCTAAATGTAGCCTCTGACGCGCTCTCACTGTGAAATGCGGTCAACACAAGAGTCTCCCGGGGTTACCCATCATGGGCCGGGAGGTGCAGGACCGGCAGAGAGGAGGCCAAGGACTAATGAAGGAAGTAGGGCATTGGGAGAAAACACTTCTGATGAACAAATGAGGTTATTGAAAAGGGAGAGGAATAAACTGGGACGTCTGTGTATTTCAGAGGCAGAGAGTTGGTTGATCGCAGAAAGATGGTAAAATGGAAGTCAATTGATCTAGTTGTTTCAGTACGATCATCAACAATGACAAGCAGCGCCGTGTTCTGCTTTCCAGAGGCCCTATTGTGCTTTTTGGGGTTTTCCCTTTCCTGCGTGTTATATAGGTTATTGTTCCCTCCACAGGGAGTTCCTCTCCCACACCCTCCCCCTGCCTCCTCCATAGAGTGCCACAGTGACGCGTCCTAAAACCCGGAAGTAAGTTAGCATTTTACCACTTCCGGTTCCTTCGACAAAACGCAATGCAATTTCTCCATAGGATTTTGGAAAATAGCTCGAAATAAGGTCTGTGGTTGACCCACATTGAAGAGACAGATTTTCTAAATCATAAATCTATCGATTAGATTGTAAACAAGTCACAGTCGAGGCACACAATACAAATATGAATCTACAAAATTAGCAGAATATGTCACTTGTAGAATGCATTATTTTTATGTTAATCCTCACTAGTTAAAAATGAAAACACCTTTAGAAAAGAATCATCAATTGTGAAAATTCGCTGTGGATATAGTCATATGACAATTTGTTGATATCACCCAACCCTAGTTTAAACGGCTGAACAAGCTTTACAAGAGAGAACAATCCCATTGTCACATAATCACTTTATCCATCAATCAATCTTTATTTATAGCCCAATATCACAAATGTTACATTTGTCTCAGTGGACTTCACAGTGTGTGCAGTATATCAGTATGACAATACGACACCCTCTGTCCTTAGACCCTCTGTCCTTAGACCCTCTGTCCTTAGACCCTCTGTCCTTAGACCCTCTGTCCTTAGACCCTCACATCGTACAAGGAAAACCTTCCGGAGAAAACCCACAGTTTAAAGGGAACATGGGAGAAACCTCAGGGAGAGCAACAGAGGAGGGATCCCTCTCCCAGGACGGACAGACGTGCAATAGATGCCGTGTGTAAATTGAAAAGATAATACATTTGCAACATAGGTAGTCCAAATGTTTGGAAATGCATGTGTGTATAATAGGAAGATGAATCCACGAGGATACCCATCCAGGACCGATGATCCAGGACCACAGCCATTAGGACACACCTTTTATTGTCATTACACAGTACAGGTACTATGTAACAAAACGGTTTCTCTGCATTTGACCCATCCTAGTGTTAAGAGCAATGGGCTGCCATCATGAACGGCGCCCGGGGAGCGGTGTGGGGAATGGTGCCTTGCTCAGGGACACCTCGGTAGCACTTGGTCTTGCCGGGACTTGAACTGGTGACCTTCCAGTTGCCAAGCCAAGTCCCTATGGACCACCACCGCCCCATTCAACTGAGCACTCCCCATTTAATATAGTATGCTATATTTATATCCTCCATTTTATACACTCTTTGTTAGTGTTGAAATGTGGCCCGTCAAAGCCGGAAAAGCCCGGTTGTAAATAATCACATTAAGGATGGCTCCTTTCCATTAAGTGACAGAGTGAGCCATTATGCCCTGGAACCGGCTCAGCTAAATGGAATGCAGCCGTTATTGTTTTTAAAAATCCACCTGTGCTTTTCCTGCTTTGGCCAGTCAAAATATTACATTACATTACATTACATTACATTACATTGCATTGCATTTAGCAGACGCTTTTATCCAAAGCGACTTACAGTGCATTCGACCAAGAAGATACAACCTTGAAGAAAACAGAATCATATAAGTACATCAGGTTTCATAGAGCAAAACATTTCAAGTGCTACTCAACTGGCTTTCCATAAGCCAGCCCTTTATTAGTATATAAGTGCTTTGTTAATAGTTCTATCGCTCGAGGTGGAGTCGGAAGAGATGAGTTGTCAGTCTGCGCCGGAAGGTGTGTAAGCTTTCTGCTGTCCTGATGTCAATGGGAGCTCATTCCACCATTTAGGAGCCAGGATAGCAAACCCACGTGTTTTTGCTGATGGGAACTTGGGTCCCCCTCGCAGCGAGGGTGCAGCGAGCTGTTTGGTTGATGCAGAGCATAGAGCACGCGCTGGGGTGTACGGTTTAAACATGTCCTGGATGTAGGAGGGGCCAGATCCATTCGCAGCATGGTACGCAAGTACCATTGTCTTGAAGTGGATTCTAGCAGTTACCGGAAGCCAGTGGAGGGAGCGGAGGAGCGGCGTGGTGTGGGAGAATTTAGGAAGGTTGAAGACCAGACGAGCCGCTGCATTCTGGATGAGCTGCAGGTCGGATGGCACATGCAGGTCGACCAGCCAGGAGGGAGTTGCAGTAGTCTAGGCGTGAGATGACGAGAGCCTGGACCAGAAGCTGCGTGGCTTTCTGGGTCAGCTGGGGACGCATCCTCCTGATGTCGTGAAGTGTGTATCTGCAGCAGCGGGTTGTAGCAGCGATGTTTGCAGTGAAGGACAGGTTGTTATCTAGGGTCACACCCAGATCCCTTGCAGGAATATCCATTGAGAATGTTCTATTTATTATCGTTTCCCGTGATTCAATGAAAAGAGAAGCGTCCATGGCATGGTACAGTAAAGATACTTTTTGCCTACAATCCCGTGTTTGTCACATTTAATGGATGTGAAAGAATTTGGATACGTCACATCTGTCCTTGACAACTCTATTCGTCTGCTATGAGAATGCGGATTTGGTTTAAGAAAGATATTAATATTTCAGAACAGAGGTCGTCACAGAAATACTGAATAAACCTCTCCTCGATCTCAGAGATCCTTGATTGTAGCACGAGAATTGTATAGCTGGATTTCTATTAGTGATAGTTAAGAAAGAATTGCATTTCATTTGTATATAAAATTGTCACGTCTTGGTGAACAAATCAAATCTTTGTTTTGGTTTTATGTTGGTATTTTAAGCAGAGTACCCAATAAAGAAGAAGTATAGAAAAAGCACCAAATAAATTAAACATTAATATGCACCAACATCTACTTTAATTTCCAAGCAACACATGTATGCTTGGTGTACGTTAGCTGTAGTTCCAAGCATTGTGTCCATGGTGGCTGCTGTATTTTCCCTACACTACAACATATTTCTCAGTCCTGTCCTTCGAGCTGAAAGAAATTTAATAATTCATAGATACTTTTGTATACTCTGTTTTCCTAAAAACAGGGCTCACCTGGGTTCTTCCAGTTTCTTATTATAATTCTCTTTCCAACAGGTCTGAATAACGCCTGTGGCTCGACAGTGACAAGTCATGTTGGGTCTTCGGGAACAAGCCTTTGGCTCAAAGCTGGTCCGGCTGTTGTTTCATAGTTTATGAACCTTTAGCCAATAGTCCAGTGTGAGGTGAGCAGCAGCACTTCCACCCTTTGCTGTCCCTGAGCTGCTATTAATACTCAACAAGGATGTTCTGGCTCACTCATTAGGCCTTAATAAGAGAGGTGGGATGAGTCAAGTCCTCACACTACCTAGGAGTCCTTTGAATACAGATTGAAATAATAAAGTATATCAAAATCAAAAAAAAAAAGAACTCATAGTTGTTCTGTCATTTCTAAATGTGCCTTTAAGAGGGCCGAGTGTGCTTTTGTGGGTTGTCCGTTACCTGTAGTGTGTTACATCGGTTTTTGAGCTTGTCAATTGTCTGCAAAGGCTAATACTCCCAAAGATCATGCTCGAGGGAGTTTCTGTACTACACAAACTGGATGAATGTGAAGTATTTTGTTAAAGGAGGATGAAGGCGTAATTAAGGAGCACTATTGGAGCGACTTTGATGGTTATTGGACTCAGGATTAATTCATTTGGATTCCCGCTGTATGAAGAAATTAAAGGACGGCGCGAGTGGAAACAATTCACAAAGGGATTGAACCGTTTAAAACACATGCTCAAAGTAAGCCGGATTTTGCCGATGTGTTTATGTGGATTCAAAAGTCGTAAATAATCTACAAAATGAAGGAGACCGATCTGATCGGAGCAACTGACAAATAATCCAACTGAAACCGGCTTGGACAATGACTGTTTTAAAAATGCGTTTATCCAGACAAGCCTGGTTTGGACACTTTATGGGCAGAAGAAACATTTATATTAAAGAAAGAATTATACATTTCTGTCTTTTTATGCCTTTAATACTAACTTGAATTTTTATGAAAAATTAATTAGTGAATTATTTTTTATTGTAATGTAGAGACAAGGCTTTTAGTGACAATCGTGTATTGCCTTACAATTATATGTAAAAAAAAAAAAAAAAGTTCCCCAGGTTGGGAACCACTGAGATAGAGGGTGAACATTTGGATGACATTTTGGAATTATTGGTGGAAAGATTTCCTCACAACATTTAATATTCATTACTAAAAGGTACAGCCGAATCATCACAGCGAACAAAAACTTTTACCACCGCAGATGGACCAAAAAAGGGAGCGTTTGAAAAAAAAAAAAAGGGGCGGGTCCGCTCAGTGAAACAATAACAACGAAACATGGAGGAACAAAAGTCTGTGTTTAAGTTGTGTGTGTGTGCGTGTGTGTGTGTGTGTGTGTGTGTGTGTGTGTGGTTAAAACACATCAGCCTGCGGTCGCTCTTTAGCCTTTCTAATGATTCTGAAGGTAAACCCAGTGAAGGCGGTGCGTGAAGGCGGTGCGTGAAAGGCACTGCGCACTCCTCTTCTCAGAGGCTGAGTTAACCCTCCCGCTGCCTCCTGGTGCTGCAGAGATTTCATGAAGTGAAGGAGGTTTTCCTTCTATAAAAAAAGCTGTGGGCAGCAAATACTGTGAGCGTCACGGACATGAATACATAGATCAAGGCAGACTGGTCACACTCTCCTGTTTTGCCAATCCTTAAAATTAAGTCCGAGTTCGACATTTTAATTCATGTCCTGCCAACACTGGCAGGACATGCCGTGTCCCTCACTCCTCACATCCCAAGCTGCATCCCCAAAAAGTGTATTATGTTGTTGCATCGTTTCAGATGTTATGTTTCAGGTGTGCTCTTGATAAGCCATTAAAACAGTAAAAACACGTTCAGTTTCCTTTTGCTTTTTGTGTCTCCTGTTCACCAAAACATACTATCTGTGATGGAAAAAGAAAGTAATCCAAAAGTAATCTGATTAGGTTTTTTAAGAGACGTAACTGTAACTGTATTCGGATTACTTTCAGAGCCATGTATTCAGTAATCAGTAACTGATTACATTTACAAAGTAAGTAGTAGTAGTAGTAGTAGTAGTAGTAGTAGTAGTAGTAGTAGTAGTAGTAGTAGTAGTAGAACCTTTATTTATCCAGGAAAATCAATTAAGAACAAATTCTTATTTACAATGATGACCTGACAGGAGGCAAAGGCTTCCTGAGGGGATGGGGTTTGGGAGGAAATAAAAAGACACACTCCGGGCACTACAGAACCCAGGAGACAACACAAACACATAGAGCAAAGATGAGGCAGAGCAGTTGAACATATAAAAACTCTAAAACAATATTGCTGTGGTTCAATCAGTCATTAAAAGCAGCATCAGGCAAAGCAGCTGCATGTGCACCAGGGCGTCAACAATAGTGACATTGAAGGTGCGGGGGGAGACAAAGGTTTTCATTTTCAACATTTTTTGAAAGACACTCCAGCTACCTGCTGCTGCTGCACACTGCAAGGCGGAGCGGCCAAAGGATGTATGGGCTTTGGGGATCTTTAGCAGAATGCTTGTAGCTGACCGGGTGTTGTGCGTTGGGGGTGTGCGGAGTTGCAGTAATTGTGTGAGGTAGAAGGGGGTGAGGCTGAGGAGTGTTTTGTAAACAAACATCAGCCAGTGGATGTTGTGCCTGGTCTCAAGAGAGGGCCAGTTAGCCAGAGAGTACAGGTCACAGTGACGTGTCCTGTAGGTGGTGAAGCGGATGGCGGAGTGATACAGAACGTCTAACTAATCGAGAGCTCCTTTACACGCCGAACGGTAGATGGCATCACCGTAGTCGAGCAGAGGAAGGACAGTCATCTGGACCAGAGAGAGTTTAGCAGATGAAGTGGATGAGGAGCGATTCCTATATAGAAAGCTGAGTCTAGCTTTAACCTTGGTCTGAATTTTGGAGAGATGTCAAACTAAAATCCAAGGTATTTATAAGATTGAACTATTTCGAGGTCCCGGCCAATGGTGCCAGTTTGGGAGGCACCACCGCGGCTAAGCCCACATGATCTTGGTTTTAGTGGTGAGGACCAGGCCAAGGGCAGAGAGATGTGACCGGATTCTCTGAAAACTATCCTGAAGAGTTTTCAGGACAGTATCTGGGGAAGGGCCAGCAGTGTACAGAATCGTGTCATCAGCATATGGGTGGACAGAGGAGTTGCCCACTGATTTCTCCATGTCATTTATATATATTTAGAATAGGAAGGGTAACCCTCCCAACCCTGGAGACATGTCACAGTAGAGACACAGAACACAATTAAGAAACAGGAAATTAGCATACCATGTACTCTTTAATAATAAATGTGGGAACAGTGAAACATGTGGGACCAAGCATTGTTCATTATTCAGTGTTGTATATCAAAACAAGTTCTACTTTAGGTTCTGCTTTTGCTTTGTCACGCTCATGCGAGGACTTAAAGGGCCAATAGCACGTTTATTCCGGGTTACGGTTACTGCTACTGTCTGGTGTGAAACCACAGCTTTGAATATGATTTGAATAGCTCAGTTGGAAACCAACGTGTGTTTCGTTTCATCCACAACTGACAAGGCCATGTAAGGATCTATACAAGAGTTTTATCATCCAGTCTATAGAAGTCATGGTGGTTCAGAAAACTAGCATGTATGCATCTGAATGCAGAGGGCAAGGCAGCCAGCAGCAGATAGCAGAGTAGCAGCTAGCATACCTTTAGAGCACGAGCTGTAGGATAGAATAGTTGGTATGGCCATATTTGGCATTAAATAAATCATTACAGAAAGATATCCTAACCGCTTGACCGATCCAAGTTTCTAAGATAGGAAATCCTATAACAGAAGCAATCCCTAAACTCATGGTTGTGTCCTATGCTATTTTAAGAAGTAGATCAATAGAATTGGGAGGGATGAAACCCTCTTTAATGGTCACACGTGCAGCGGACACAGCACACACAGTGACATTTGGCCTCTGCATGTAACCCATCCTAGTACCAGGAGCAGTGGGCAGCTATTGCGCAGCGCCGGGGAGCAATGGGAGTGGGGGGGGGGGGGGGGAGGGGGATGTCCGGTGCCTTGCTCAAGGGCACCACGGCAGGGCCCAGGAGGTGAACTGGGACCTCTCCAAGTAGCAGTCCACACTCCATATATTTAGGTCTGTTCGGGGACTTGAACCGGCAACCCTACGGCTCACAGTCCAAGCCCCTACTGCCTGAGCCAATCTTAACAATAATTGTAAAAGGAATTGTGTCCTGCCTGCATCTGTGTCTTTGTTGCATCGATTGAAAATGATGACAACCAATGGAAAGACAAACAAAAAAGTTTATCAACAACGATTATCCATCTTCCTGCTGATTTTCAACACAGATTCTTTGTGTTTACACTTCATCATATTAGGACATTCGAGTCAATAGTCGTTTTAATGCACTCCAAACTACTGTCCGTCGTCCGAGGGACAACCTTGGTAGTCCAAAGTCCTGGCGTTACCTACGATTTTACAGTTTTCAGAATTTCCATGACATCCTTATATTGAGCACGTGAATTGTACTCCATTAAAACCTAAGCTATCATATTACCGGCACATGCATTTCCTCGTGGATAACAAATGGACACTCTTGTATTAACCATATATAATCCATCTTTGCAGCAGAGCGTACAGTAGTCACTCATTTACTATAAAAAAAAAAGTAAATAGAGATGTTGTTGTCGTTTACTTCATCTACCCCGCGCTGTGCTCCAGTTTGTAACCATTTAGCTCATGGTTTGGCCTAGATGAAAAAAGGCTGCTTTGTGGTTAATATGTATCGCAGAAAGCAAATTCTATGTAGGTGAATTAATACTTGAAATTCACTCTAACATTATTAAAAAATAATCATGTTGACACCTCCACTGGCCATGCATTGATCAAGCTCCAGCAGGGCTCACAGCCATGTTCAAACATCAAGGGAGGCCTTTTGTTTTGACAGCGATGTTAGTGTTGTCTCAGTTCTAGGAAAAATCCATGGGCAATAATCCTGTTTCCGATGAAAAGCCAGACTCTGCGCCCGTTATTAACCAACGAGCAGAGTGGACTCACACGGCACCATCACTGCGACAATGAAAGTGGTAAATGACATTACTAGTATTTTAGATAATAAGCAGAGTTGTGCAGCTCTGTTTATTGACCTTTCCAAAGCGTTTGACACCGTTGATCATCGCATCTTAAAGCAGAGGCTACTCAGTATTGGCCTATCCAGCCTTGCAGTGGGTGGTTTGTGAACTACCTCTCTGAAAGGTCCCAATGTGTTCACTTTGATGGACTGTCTTCTGAGTGGTTAAACAATTCTAATGGTGTACCGCAAGGTTCTGTTTTAGGACCACTTTTATTCTCCATATATATTAACAGCGTAGGTGAAAATGTGGATGAAGCTACTTTACATTTGTATGCGGATGATACTGTGATCTATTGTGCAGGTCCCTCCATTAAGGAGGCTGTTGTTAAATTACAGGCTGTTTTTAACACTATTCAGACTCAGCTCTCTGAACTAAAGCTTCTTTTAAATGTGGATAAAACCAAGGTAATGCTCTTTTCAAAAGCAAAAAAGACACCAGAGCCTGTTTTAGATATTGTAACTACGCAAGGAACAAAACTTGAAGTTGTTGCCTGTTACAAATACCTTGGTATCTGGCTTGATGATTGTCTTACTTTTAAACTTCAGGTCAATAACCTGCTTAAAAAGCTGAGGGTGAGGCTAGGTTTCTTTTACAGGAACAAGTCCTGTTTCTCGCTTGAGGCCAGGAAAAGGCTAGTCACTGTGACCTTTGACCTGTGCTGGACTATGGGGATCTGGTCTATATGAATGCACCTGCCCATTGCCTGGAAAAGTTAGATGCTGCGTATCACAGCGCTCTGAGATTTGTTACTAACTGTAAAGCACTTACTCATCACTGTACCCTGTATGCCGAGGCAGGTCTGCCTTCACTAACTGTACGGAGGCTCAGTCACTGGTACACGTTCATCTATAAAGCCATGTTGGGTAAACTACCATCTTATATCTGCTCTCTGATCTCTCGACGAATTGAAAGTACGTATTGCCTGAGATCTCATCATGTTGTTTTATTAAATGTGCCAAGTGCGAGGACTGTCCTAGGGAAGAAAGCTTTTAGTGCAGCTCCACTAAACTGGAACAGTCTGCAAACCTGTTGAAAACTGAGCACTTTGGTTCCCCTGCATCACTTTGAAACTCGGCTGGGTGACATGCTGTTTGATACTCATGGTACCTGCCACTGTAAATAGAGTTTGTAAACTGTACCCTGTACATTATGTTGTATGTCATCCTTATTGTTGTTCTGTTGTTTTTATGTTACATGTGTAACGTCCTGCAGGTCACCCTTGAAAAAGAGATCTTTTGATCTCAAGGGGCTTCACCTGGTTAAATAAAGGCTACAAACAAACTGGAGCTGAAAAGTCACATGACCAGGGCTCAGGCTGAGATACTGAACCAATCAACACATCAATAAGTCCAGGTGTGTCCAGCAGAGATTTCACTCGTCCTTTCTGTGGTATGCATGTGTACAGGCTTGACTCTCAGGTGGTGTTCTACTGGACCACAAACTATTGAAAATCCATAACATGAATGTGCTGCAATCCAACGTCACAATTACCATTCAGTTCAGCACTTTTCTGCTCCACAAAAATGTTCTCAAACTATTTCATTTCATCACCAATGCTATCCTCTCCTTCAGCTACGCTAAGGCAGCGTCTACTGGGACATTTGGAATTCATCATAAGGGCTGTGTGAGGTGGATAAAATCAGATATCAGGATATTTATATTCAATATATTCACTTCTAAAAACGTACTTTTGACCATGGATATGTATTATTTGTATGCTGTCTCTTTATTCAACAAGTAAGCTTACTCTTTTATCGTTTGCCTTTCCTCTGCTATGTCACTGTTATTCTGTAAGTTTCCCGATGCGAGATTGTTGGTCATATACATGGACATGGATACTGTGATACAAATATATTGTCTGTTGACCATTGTTGCTTTCATAAAGTACTTTAAGTTTGACCATAATGGGAATGTAAAGTCTAAGTTGTAAAGGGAAATAATAGAACAGATGGAGAGTCTGGTAACTTCAGTAATGACTAATGCAAACTGTATCCACGACACAGATGCAGGACTGATATATGAGAAATGTACCAAAGGCTCTTCTAAAACAGAAATGAATAACTGTAAATCAATATAACTTGGCTGTACATAAACATCTTTAATTAAGATATCCCAGATATATTGGGTGCCATAACTCTAATGCTGCTTTCTTATGTGGACACTGGATTTGACCTTTGGAAGCTGAGACATATTTCACGTAAACAAAGGTGTTGGTAAATACCGATGGATGTTTCTTTTTAGTTGAAAACAATAGAATACAAGGAAAACAATGTATTAGTACGACGAAAATAAAATACTCTATTAACCAGTTGAGCCCTGAGCCTGTTTTTCAGGCCTCAGGCTCGAAAATGACATGCCCAGAACAAATGACTATAACTTCACTTCTAAAAAGGCTTAAGTTAACAGTAAAGTAAATTAATAATCTTTTTTCTCAAAGCAAGGTTACACCTGTGAGTTGGATGTAGAAGATTGAACATAGTAAAAAAAAATGTAAATTATAGTGTCCGTCCAAAAATAAACCATTACTTATGGTGAAAACCACCCTTGAATGATGGGATGGTAGACTAAAAGCTTTAGGAATCCAAACTATAACATATAATAAGTACCCTGTATCAAGATTGATGCAAAACAAGTGACATTTGACCTTTTTAAAGAGGTTTAGACAAAATAAAACACTTCTGGGGTCATTTGGGTGCATTTTCCATATCTCTGGCCCCCCTCGTCGATTTTGATGATTGACATCTCTTTTTAACCGTTAGAGCCAATAGAATCGAGGGGAAGTTCCTAAAATCCATCTAAACATTACCCATAGGTGAATGAGTGATGCACAGCCAGAATGCCCAAAACAGGAAGCTGTCATACACTCTCGAAGCAGCTAATATGAAATCTCCGTTATTGACATAAATATGAAGATGGATTATTATCAGTAATAATTTCAAAGTGACACAGACACATTGGATTAACCTTCAGTTAAAGTTTTTATCGTTTGAATGCCAATTTTCTATTGACTTTTCTTGTTTAGTGTTCAGTATTTCTTTAGGGCTCTTCTCAATTAAAGACCCTTACAATGGTGTTACGTCTGCTCCCCCTCCCCCTCCCTCATACACACCGACACCCCTGAATACATGCAAATCAAAAAGTCAGGAAAGCTGAGGCAAAGCAACAATAGAAGTGCTCCGGGTCGCCACAAAAACAAAAGATATTGTATTTTTAGCCACAGAGCTGCGAGCTAATCTGTGCCGATCACGCTGTCAGGTCAGAGCCGGTCGTTAGACGTTAAGATGTAATGACAGGCTGCTGTCACGGACCTGATACTTAACTCTGACTGGGACTACCATCAGAAACACTCCATGTGGTGCAAGCATCGTGCCCTGACAACAAAACAGAGTCTTGATCAATGAGGCAAATTAAATGTAAAAAACGTGTGCCCTCTGGTTGGGAAATTCTTCAACCCAAGTCATACAATGAAAATGTCTATCTTTATCGAAAAGCTAGAAGTGCCCAGTAAATTTATAATGAATGTTTGGGCAATTGCACCACATGACAGGATAGAGGTGACCATTTAGGAGGGATTCCCGGTAGTTCTTTTACTTTTATGTATGCACCACAACACCAAGTCAAATTCCTCGTACGTGTTAACCGACCTGGTAATAAACCCGTTTCTGTTTCTGATGCAGTACTGTCGCTTTGTTTTTACAAACTTATTCAACCATTTGAAATAGAATATATCCATTTTAGTCTCCGTGAGGTTTTGATATAGGAAAGGAGAGATTTTATATAGGCTAAATCCAACAAATACTATGTCAGGGAGCATTCTGTCTGTGAAAGATGTCTCTATTTGCCCTTTTTTCAAGCTAAATAACCACTAGCTTTTAGTAGTTTCTGCATTTTTTTAACGAATACGTTTCTTCAAAATGAGAAAAATATATACTGATACTTAAAGGTGGGTTATGTAATTGTGGAGAAACCAGCTCGAGTGCGCTAGAATTTGAAAGTACACAACCGAAAAAAATCTGCCACTTCCTTCAGACTTCCTTATACGGTACGTCCACACCGCAGCTTTAGACGAATCTTCCACCACTTCTCTGCCCATTGACTTTGAATGGGGATGACGTCACTTTGCCTCGCTTTTCGCCGAACTGCATTGTGGGGGAGCGAAGCGAAGATTTCCAGGATTTAAAAGTTGAGCAATGTTCAACTTTTGAAGCTGAGCTGGAAATGACCAATGAGGGCACGAGATAAGTTTGTGCACAGATGGAAGGCTGACAGGCAGGTAGGCCATCCAGTTACTTTAGCCGGGCCGGCTCAGGTGATTGGTCGTGCTTTTTACAGCACTACGGCTTCCACTGATGACATTTATTAATGTATTTATTGTCAAAGCATTTCATGTATTCATTGCTATCGGGATGTTAAGAGCATTCCATGGAATATAACAACAAGTGTTTCTGAAGTGAATGACATACCCCACCTTTACATTTATCTCAGTTTTTTCATGTACTATTATTCAAAGCTAGACAGGTCCAAATAATCTGAAAAAGCAAAATGATATACAACCAAGTTAGTTTCACAGTCAGTGAGTCTGTGTGTGCATGCTCCTGTTCCTTGTGGCCATCAATCTAGAGTACCAATTATGACAATGACAGGGACATGAAAAATAAGGTCCTTCATTGTTTCCGACAGAAAATTAAAGGTCAATTTAATATTTCACCAATTTGGAAAGTGCACTGTTCCAAGTAAATGGAAATTGGCAGTTGTGTTATTTCACTCCTGACTAATTCACTTAAAACTTATTTTGGAAACCTGCCAACACATATATGGAAATGTGTTGTGGCAGCCAATGATGTCAGGCTATTAGTGGCTACTATATTAGCTGCACCTGTTGTCAGCAGGCCGGATAATCATATACTTATTTTACGACAGGGTCAGACTTTTCCATAAAACTGCACAATGTATCCTTCCTGTCTTATGTCAGACAGCTGTTGGTCGTGTGACTGCGTGCCAAATGTTCTGTTAAGACAGATATCTGAAAGCAACAGAGGTCATTGGCATTTAAGCGAACAAATGATCATGTCTGCAGTCAAGCTCTATTTCAAATGCAGGCCTCAAACTAGATAATATGCAAATATAACTAAGCATCTCAAAACGGTTTCAGGAAACAATATACAGCGATGCACCTTTCAGTGGAATGCGAGAGTAAAATGAATGTGTGGTTGATAATCGTCTAAGAGCATTTTTTTTTTATCTGGTGAACAAAAACCGCCTTTAATAATTCAAGCAGATCTGAAAAATAAATGGGCCCTTACCCAGCAGAGCCAAAAATACAACAGCAAAATAAATCAATCTGAACCAAACAACCCTTACGAAATGCAATCATCAACAACATGAGGAACAACAAATCAAAAAGACGCCCAACTGAAATGACACAAGCCGTTACTATGGACTGTTCTTGCCTTAAAGGGCCTTGAATACTCGTGCAGGTTCACAAATGTATGTTGTGCCTCTACTGTGACATGTTTAAAAAAAAAGGTATTTATTCTCCTCATACTTCCTGTATTCAAGGGCACCTCTTTTCACCCTCTGTCTAAAACCAGAGCCCAGTCTGCTCAGATTGCTTAGCTGGCACTTAATGAGTTGATATGTTTGTAGAAGAATTCAGGTGTATTGAGAATGAAGAAAACAAGAAACCAAACCGGCAGCTTGTTGTTTTGAATGCGACAACAATAAACAAAGGTATGCGGAGAGGTTTCGAACAAGTACAAGTGTTGATAGATCTTTTCCGGGAATCGGTTGAGCGGCAGTTCAAACCCAGATTAACAACAACGAGAAATGTGAGGTCTGTTGTTAAAGGAGTTCTTGGAGGCGTGCACAACCAATGTAGGAGCAGCCGTCAGGCCAGCTAGTATGCTCCGATGTTAGCTTGGAGATACTGACCTTTGACAGATCATAACAGCATCGGCACTATCATTGTTTTGGAATCAGATACTCCAGAGCTGCTTTTATAACTCCTAAACTTCACCTGACCTGTCTGGTAACACATACATATGGAGGTTAAAGGAGACATTATGCTCCATTTTAGTTCATGTATGTTGTGCCTCTACTGTGACATGTTTACATACTTTAATGTTTAAAAAAGGTCATTATTGTTTCCTCTTTTCACCCTCTGTCTGAAACCAGAGCCCAGTATGCTCCGATTGGTTAGCTGGCCAGCTCTATTGTGATTTGCTAACCGCCACCAATAGAAGGGTTAGAGCTGCATGTTGATGTCACTATGTTACAGAAGTAAACAAACGAGTCCAATCGCAACATTAACTTTGACCTAATCTTCTGAAAAAAGAAGAATAAGCACAGATCCAGTTGAGAAACCCTCAACTTTCTGAAAATCCTGACATTTACTTTAGATATCAAGATCAATAACCGAGTTGATTTTGAGGCCTTACCTCTGAATTTCTTGGGTGGGTTGTTGAGGTCTCCAGTGTCGGGTTGCACCACACAGCGGTCATCCACAAGCCTGGGGACACAGCCATCATTAGGATGAGTCAAGCACTCAAAACAAATGCTATTACAAATGTAACAATACACCCGCTAAAAGCAAGATAAAACCATTATAATCCTTGTGCTAATTATGCTATGAGGTTAATAACTTAGAAGTACCCTTACAATCTAATGCCGTCTATTTTTCTTCTAAGAAATTGAAAAGGAAGTATAAAGTTTCTAATCTGATATACTCAAGCAATTTTGACCACTGCAACATATCCAATGACAGAAAGATAAACAGATGGAAAACAGCACAATTACTAAGTATGTGTACAGCATTTTAACACGGGACAGGTCCAGCGTCTTAATGTTGTTCCAGCTTTCTGGGACTAATGGATCGAAGCGTTCTTAACAGTATTACTAACACCTGTTTTTTACGGCTATGTCCAGTCATAGCACGATTCACACTTATTTTATCACGTTGGAGACACAGGCCAAGTCTCATCTAATATTTAAGACTTGGCAGCAACTCTCCAAGACAGGAGTTCAGTGTGATAAATGTAACCTTGTAAATATCTGCAACATCACTGAAATAGTGCCAACACCTCATGGAAGGAGGATTTCTGAATTTCATGACACACGTGAACAGGTTTCTTGTAAGTTCTGCTTATAAACCTAATATAGTGTGTATTATGAAAGGATTTACGTCATGGGAGAAACTCCCAAACAAGGAGTGAGGGGTGCAAAATAAAGATTTCTGAACTTGGTCACAAGCAGATTGGAAAATCATTGTTTTTTACGAGTACCTTCCCCATCGACTGCCTCACCTTGTATCTACAAATATAATAATATGTAGGTAAAAGACATGTCTTTTTGGAATATCTCAATCACACGAGGCATTTGAGGGGAAACCGATCAGAGTAATATCAGATAGTAGAGCAGCAAAGAAAACACATATCAGTAGGATGCGTTGGCCAGTCAGTAACGTCTTTTTATAGCTCATGCAGTAAACTCTGCACTGCAGAAGCTCTGATGCTGAAGGACGAAAACACATCGGTGAGAGAACTCCTCTGAAAGGGAGGAAGAGTCGTAGCCTTGATCGCATCGAGGCACTGATGGGCCAAGGGCCAAAAGGGAGAGGAGCCTCAGTGGACATCTGTGTCCAAAGTCAAGGAGAAAGCTCCTCTTGCATTCTGGGATACAACAACATGGCCGTATATAGAGTGGATTAGTCCACGAGGTAATACACAGAAGTATCTCTTTAAATATATGGAATTATCGATTATCATTTGTATTCCGACATGGCCCCTTTCCCAGCCTCAATGATCCTTCTTCGGTCATTCTGCCACCAACACCTCATTTGAATGTGTATTCAATTATTTATTTTTTAATACAACTGATATTTGTATGGACTCAAGCCAGTGGAAGAACAAACCCCTCTGCACTTTTATTAAGACTGCACTTTGTCAATTAAAATGCACTTTCCCATGTTGTACTGTGTATGGCGAGTAGGGCTGCACGATATTGGAAAAAACTGACATTGCGATATTCTCTTCCCCCGCGATATGAAAAAATACAGGAATTGAAGAAAATACAGTTTTTTTTGTCCGCAAACCATCCTTTCTTGAACTTTGATGCTATACAATTGGTATTTTTTTTAACGATATTTAACCGGATGAAGGATTTTAGTCACGGACTTCTGGATCTTAAGTTATCAGAGCAACAAGCTGAGCTCGCTCGGTTATCCTGCTGTGATCTGATCAAGAATGGTTGTGATCGGTGGCCTGCATGTCACTCACTCAAGAACCCCTGACATGAGAGCGCGAGTTTTCCTTTTGTAGCAAGCAGCAAAATAATTGTAACATGACGTGTTTGAGTTCATTTGCTTAATATCACACGTCCTAAAAAATTAAGTCCTGCATGCGCATAACGCGATTATCGTCACGACACGAAATACCGTGCAGCACTAATGGTGAGTGTTATTTTATTTACACTTTTATGTGTCAATTTAATGGACAATAAATAATTCTGTATCTGAATCTATTTAGGTGCCGCTTTATCCAGAGTGACTAATGTAGACTTCAATATGGTAGACATGTCTCCGGGAGGCAAATTGGGGTTATGTATTTTTTCCAAGGACACCTCGACGTGTTGTCAGAAGGGGGAGGGGTCGATCTGCTGATTGGTAGACGCCTATCTATGGCCCTGCGCAATAGTTGCCCGATTAGTTACAACAACAAAAAATGTTGAATTGCCACAACATAATGTTTTCTTCTGCCTCTCAAATATGGAGATTCTTATTTTCTCGTAATATAATTATATTAAGGTGAATTTAAGAGAGGGTTAAAAAAGACATCCCCATTGGACTTTCTGGAACCGAGCTGGACATTTTTTTACTATCCCCTACACTTATTAACCAATTGATCTAAAAATTAAATCGATGCTGAAAATCTGTATCTTAAGACATATCGCTTTTCAAAATCATTCATCTCCTCTGCACTCAAACTTTATTTATTTACTGTGATGCTATAAACTATTTATCGTGTAAATTGGAACGATCCACATCCAGGCTCCCGGGTGTTTCTGTGTGCTTCCTTCCTGTATGTTCCTGCCTGTGTACGCGACATAAGCCGCTCATAACCAAGTGCCCCTTGCAGGATTAATACAGTTTGATTGATTGATCCTATCATCAACACACATGGTGCTATCCTCAGCTAACCAGCGGCGGTGCAGGTGGCAGCAGCCGTCTCCCAGGGGACACATCCAGTGTGCCGACAGCTAATGAAACACCTACAGTATACACAACGGGGCTATTTATAGATCCGTCCTCTACGCTTCTCTCGTTCACAGTGAGTGCTCACAGCTGAGGTGGGTGGGGGGGGGATTGATTACGAGACAAAACAACACTAGATCGGAAATCTGACAAATGAGCTCTGTCATGGTGGCAGTCGTCAAAGCTGTCGTTGCCATGGTGGGTGACGCAATCAGTAAGCTGGATGGATCATGAGAGAGGAAGAGGAGGGCTGCACGGTGTGAAGGGTGGCAAATAGAAAAGTGACATGGCAGGAGGAGGAAGATTTCAGCACTTGGGGGGCGGATAGGATAACATGAAGGCTGCGCCCTTCTTCACCTTGTAGGAAGGAAACCAAACAAATAGCAAAGAGAAAGCTTGATGCAACAAAATGAAATCTGAAAAATGGAGGCTGACATGTCGGATTTATCTTTAATTTGATTTCTGGAGTGACTTTCTAATTGTATGCCAAGATAAGCCCAATTTGCACATAATGGGGCTTGAAGGAAGACGTCAAGTATAGTAAATGGGGCCCAGCATGAAGCAGAAGGAGACTGGTTAATTCGAGACCAGAAGCTGAGCACAGAATGTCAGGGAAATAAAAGCAGTGCGGGGTGAACAGCGGGATCCATCACCTCTCAAGTAACCTTATACTTAACATATTTACATTTCTCGATGCCATCACTCTGTATTCGGCTCAATATTCAAAAATATGACACAGTTTAAGCGACATTTGAATACAGTCAAGCTACGCGTTGATTAGCTGATCACAACGACACAATTGTACATGTATGGGGTAGTCACTGACTTTAAGGTTGAAGAGACAAGCCTCATCTGTTTCTGCTTTAAACGTTTCTTTTTCTATAGCATTTTCAGATACAAAACACCCAGCCCTTCCAACGTGGGACTACCAGGCGTCGCTATTTTTACAAAACATGTGGAGCTGCCAAATATGATTATAATTTATAAGAAACTGGGCTAAAAAAAGCTGCAATAATCTTAGAGCAGAGCAAGTAGTCTTGGCCTATTACTGTGGGGAAATAAATACTTGAGCTTGATTCTGAAGAGCTCAATTCAGTCCAGTAACAAAGACGGTTATTAGGGCTGTGTTTCTGCTCTTTTCCACATTCATACACATTACCCGTTTCCTTTTAGAACATGTTTACAGGCTTCACATTATTTTTCTCGAACTATCACTGTATGTACCTGTATCTATGCTCTTTCTAAAACACTTTGTTTGGCGCCCGTCTCTTTAAGAGCCCCCCGAAGAAAATGCATACACCCCTTGTATTGGATTTTAGTGTTCTTATCTATTTTATATGAATAATTAATGGGCCCTGTGATACTCAAATGCAGCGAGTGGTTTTTCCTAAAGAGCAGATTCAAAAATGAATGTTTAATGTTATGCTTTCTGACCGTGGCGTCCACAGAAAACTGACAGGGTTGTCCTATTTCACGGTTTGTGGGTCGGCTGTTACTCCACTTACCCAAATGTATGTGCAAGAACAGTGAAAGAGCGATATGTCATAATAGATGCTCTTTAAAAGATAGTGAGGCATTCTGCAATCATACATTTCTCTCTTTAACTATTAAAGGTCTCACGTCATGGCCATTTCCACTGATCATAATTCCATTGTTGAGGTTTACTAGAATACATTTATACTGTGCAATTTTCCAAAATCACATTGGTTTCCCATACAGCATCTCTGTGTAGTATGTAGTGGCCGTCTGCGAGGCAGCGAGACACAGCCCGAACACACACACCCGCAGCCTGGCTGGGAGTGTGTGTGTGTGTGCTCACACGCCAACTCACAGCCTCGCCGTGTCCATTTGAGCATGTCCACTGAACCCAGAAGAAGACAATGGTAAAAGAGAAATGTCCAACGAGGCGTTCTGGGGCAGCACAGACAGGTCTTCTCTGTGTTAGAGTTGTACTCGCTACAGGGTGCACGTTGAGGGTTTGTGACTCTGCAGACCGTTCACATGCAGAAACCTTTCATAACACAAGGGGACGGGTGATAACCGGAAAAGCATGACATGGGCCCTTTAACTCATGTGGATCTACTGAATTGTGAACAAAATGTTAAACTGTTTTCCTTTGTTTTGCTGAAATCATTATTGATGAAAAACATTATTTTTTTTCCACAAGATGTGGGAGGAACAAAAGGGTTGTGTTTATTACATCCATAATACTACCCATATATTATTATTTTGTTTCACGTTTTCTCGTTGTGTATTCTGCACAGTGGGACCTTTCCTGAGACTCCCTCATTCAAGCTCATCTGGAATCCTGTGGCTGTAGTGTAAGGGGGTTTGTCACCCCATAAACAAACAAGCACCACTTACCCTAAAGTGCTGATAAATCCACTGGTGGAGCCCTCCGGCATAAAGGGAACAAACGTCCCAATATGGAGGAAACTGACAATTCTTGTCCGACATGTTTCCTCAGGTGTGACTGCATCCTGCAAAGATTGTGCACCAAAGGTCTTTAAAGCAGTCAGTACAGAAAGCGGTGCTCTATCAAACATCATTAGTCAATATGTCCCTCAAGTAGTCAATCAGGTCAACAACAGAAAATGAACCACTCAATCGGAATGAATTGTCATCTTTCATTTATGGTAGATACTAATCATTGATATGTTACAGGATGTACGCCTGAGGATTCACTTTGTAAGAAGATAATTAGCTGATTCAAAGTTATCTTTACAGCGGGGAATCCTTCATCGCTTCGAGGACACTGACTTTGCTTCTGATGGTATTTTCTGTCCCAGGACCATCTGAGTATTGCTAAGCCCATCCTCAGAGCACCACACTGTAAGACTACGAGTCACAATAGCAAGAAGAACATCAACTTTAACTCACAACAATTTACACAAGACATTAACAACTTAGCTGTGAATCTAATATATCTTTACGCTGGTTACTCTTTCAAATTAAAGTGTATACTCAAAGACATAAATACCATATATGAGTAAATGTAAACTGCTTAACTTTCAGCTTATTCAAGTTGGACATTTTAGTATGAAACACATGCACATAATTATTTGAAATGCAACACTGCAAAACACCGTGCTGCCAAGAAAACTACATTTGGGTTTCTCTGTACACCGGGGTATTTATTATTAGCGGTGTCGAACCAATAGCCCTACATGTACTCTACATCTTAAATGTAGGTCACCATCCTTTAGTTTGTGTCCAGGTTGACATACAACCAAGACCCCAACATCAAGAGGTAAATAATAATGTGTTCTCAATTAAAAATAAACAACCAATTTGAGCATAGTTTAAGCCTGCAATTTGGCATACAATTAGTTTGCAGCCCCGTTATATCAGAAAAAAGGGTAATTAAAAAGGAAGAAAGCCTAAAGTATGCAATGTTTTCCTAAATGCCTGATACTTTTTGTCCATAAGAAGCTGAAGGTCATATTTCCCCAGATTCAGATGTTCCACACGAACAACTGCACTACATAAAGTTTGTAGTAGAGCCCCTTGCCACACAATGTAATGACATTTAAACGTTTTGAGACAGTGTTTCCTGAGATGCCAAATGAGACACAAACATGTTTCTGCTAGCTAAAACTAAATGTCAAAACGCCTCATTTCTCATAGCTCGACCTGCAACATAAAAACAGCAACACATGAGCGCGTGGGCTCACTTCCTTGACAGGGATGCTCTCAGCTCAGTGACAAAATGAACAATGCCCGAGCTGGAAAACTACATAATGACTGTACCTGGCAGAAATGAAGACGTCAAAGATGGACGGAGAGAGAACCGTGAGAAGAAGTGGGTCAGCACAGGATAATTTCCACCGCGCTATCCTCGGTTAAGTCCATGGTTGTGAAAGTCCAGGTGAGAGCAGGCTGAGCGGCGTTATCTCTGCTGAATGCGTCCTCGGCAACAATCTGCTTCTTACCTCCTCCACATGTCACCCAGGAAACGCCCCTTTCGTTACTATTTATACTGCCGCCCAGCTCTCTGGGTAATGTAGTTCTTTAGGACATGTAAACTGCTGTAACACCTTTATATATACAGTCTATGTGTAACACACAGTACTGTAACTAATAATGCAACATAAAAAAGCATTGCTGATGGAAACAATCTTTTTTTTTTAAATCTGATTTATTTTATGAAATTATTTATTAGCATACACACTCACTAAACACATAAAGGACAAATTGATGCAAATAAAATGCATGGGTCATTTGCAAGTTACTGAGGTTATTTATTTATTTAGTTTATACTGCCGCACAGCTCTCTGGGTAATGTAGGTATTTAGGCATTTAAACTTCTGTCATTATGCAGTCCTGATAATGAATACCTAATTAATAAAAAGACATTGCTGATAGAAAACAACATCTGTTTTACGTTGGATAAGGATAAAGTTGGGGCTTTATTTAATTTAGTTTATTTCAATAAGGCTACTTTATTAATTCATAGGATGAGACAAAACAACAAAGGTTATCCTCCTAATTGCAAATATGGGGTATTTGCAAGTTGCTAGGCAATTTGATTTATAAAATGTGTTTTTATTGACCATGTAGGATGTACATATAGACATATATATTTAGAAATTGGAGCGAGCCATCATCCCGTGTTTAAACTATTACTTTTCCTATATGACCAATCATTAGCTTAAGCTGTAGCCTATTTTGTGTCTATTGATAATTATCAAATGTTTGCATGTTAACACTAAGATAGTGAAGTGACTACATGATATCAAATAATTGCGATAGAAAATAATAGACGCCTCTGTTAGACCATGAGCAGCATGTCCACTACTAAGTGCTAATCACATGCTGTGGGCCATGGAGAAAATGTCTCTGAATGACCTATCCTGTGTGACTAGGGGTTTTTATGTCTACATTATTTCATGTCCATGGTGTCAACAACAGAAGCTCAATCACACTGCCTCACAAAGAGGGGGTCATGCTGTGCATGTCGAAGTGTGAAAGGACACGAGATAAAGACTTCCGTTGTGTGTGCAGGCTCCTGTCAGAAACACTGATTCAGCCACTGGCAGTCAGACTTCCAGGATTGTGTGTTTATTGTTTCCTAGTTCCTTTTTTTTGTTTCTATGCAAACAGTATCTATCTGTTTTTTCTCACGGGTTTTTAATAATAATCCTTATATTTATTATAGCGCTTTATCAAAGACTCTCAAAGCGCTTTACAAATACACATTACACATACAGATCATACATGTCATGGTTAAGTCTGGAATGTAGGCTTTGGTAAAGCTCACTACTTTGAGTGATCTAATTTGTTTGCTCTTGACCCAATAAAATCACAGTGTGACATTTTCAGCGACTGGAATTGGAACAGACTCGTGAACTGGAACATTCAGAAGCTTTGTACAAAACTAAACTCTCAGCTAACTTGCAATATGAACAAAATAAATTCTAGGCACACTGTCCTCACAGTGTTATTCTTCCAAAACAAAGGGGCTTGCCTCCAATTTCTCCACAAAATTGTTGCATTTGAACATGTGCAAAAGCATACCTTGTTCCACTGATTGCACCATAAATCAGCCTCAGGAAGAGATAGAGCCCTTTCATCTCTTAAGTGGGCCGAGTGGATAAAACCAAACCCATCGGTGAGCTGTTAATCTGGTTTCTTGCAGATTCTGGAGGGACGATAAGAGTGGACTAAGTGGAGCCACACAAAGGCTATTACCATAAAAGTGCTTTCCTCTTTTGATACATTCCATATCGGCTTTCACCCGGCGCAGGGAGGGCTTTGAGATGTTAATGTCCGCAAATTGCTATGTTTTACAAAGAAGCAAACAAGTCTTCCACAATGTGAATCGTGTATTAATGTAGTGCATTCCTGGCAATGATGTAAGGCCCAGAGGTTGTAGATGCTGTGGGGGAAAAACACGTATTACCATTGTTAGAGTTTTTTACTATAATTGTTTTATTTGAATAAATTAAATATAGATAATGTATTAATGACACATGTATGATATATGCCTCTGCTATTTCAGCTTTTGTACAGTTAAAGTAAGAGATTCCCTATACACATTTTGAGTATAACTCATTTGTTAAAACACTGAGAAAAACCAAATGTTGTTTAAAGTTAAAGATAATTTTGAGTGATAATCATTTTATTTGTTTTTATTTTCTATCGATATCGAGATAGTATTGTTATCTGGAATTATTTTCGCCGCCATTACTTTTTTGTGAAAATCTGATATAGTGACAGTCCTAACATCCACATCGATACTTTTTTCAGTTGTTTGTTTATTTGTTTATCTGTTTATCAGCAGGAGTAAAGAAAACAATACTGATCCACAAGTCTGATATTTCCATTGAACTCAGTGAAAGTGTGTGTTAAGAGTTGGCCACATTTTGTTTGAGTGAATATGCGTTTCCTTCCAGTGTGCAGATATGGCCACTGGTTCCTTGTTGCTGCGAAAGTGGAATCGTGACAGGTCGACATCATGGACTCCCGCCAAGTCCTGCAAACGAGCGGCAGTTCTTCTTGCACTGAGAGGTATATTTTACTCCTATTGATAGTGTATAATCAGTAAAGCCAACGACATGTTTCATAGTCTTTTGATTAATGAATGAATATTATTTTAGTTATTAATTAGAAACGTCAAGAAGGAGAGAGCGCGCTTCAACAGGAGTGTCTGGATGGACGGACCCTACAAAAAGTCCAGTTGGCAAACTTTTTGTGCTGATGGAAAGTACTGTTTTAAAAGTGCCTTTTTATTGAGTCTATTTGTTTGTTTGTGGGTACAGAGCTGCGAGCTAATCTGTGCCGATCACGCTGTCAGGTCAGAGCCGGTCGTTAGACGTTAAGATGTAATGACAGGCTGCTGTCACGGACCTGATACTTAAACTCTGACTGGGACTACCATCAGAAACACTCCATGTGGTGCAAGCATCGTGCCTGACAACAAAACAGAGTCTTGATCAATGAGGCAAATTAAATGTAAAAAACGTGTGCCCTCTGGTTGGGAAATTCTTCAACCCAAGTCATACAATGAAAATGTCTATCTTTATCGAAAAGCTAGAAGTGCCCAGTAAATTTATAATGAATGTTTGGGCAATTGCACCACATGACAGGATAGAGGTGACCATTTAGGAGGGATTCCCGGTAGTTTTTACTTTTATGTATGCACCACAACACCAAGTCAAATTCCTCGTACGTGTTAACCGACCTGGTAATAAACCCGTTTCTGTTTCTGATGCAGTACTGTCGCTTTGTTTTTACAAACTTATTCAACCATTTGAAATAGAATATATCCATTTTAGTCTCCGTGAGGTTTTGATATAGGAAAGGAGAGATTTTATATAGGCTAAATCCAACAAATACTATGTCAGGGAGCATTCTGTCTGTGAAAGATGTCTCTATTTGCCCTTTTTTCAAGCTAAATAACCACTAGCTTTTAGTAGTTTCTGCATTTTTTTAACGAATACGTTTCTTCAAAATGAGAAAAATATATACTGATACTTAAAGGTGGGTTATGTAATTGTGGAGAACCAGCTCGAGTGCGCTAGAATTTGAAAGTACACAACCGAAAAAAATCTGCCACTTCCTTCAGACTTCCTTATACGGTACGTCCACACCGCAGCTTTAGACGAATCTTCCACCACTTCTCTGCCCATTGACTTTGAATGGGGATGACGTCACTTTGCCTCGCTTTTCGCCGAACTGCATTGTGGGGGAGCGAAGCGAAGATTTCCAGGATTTAAAAGTTGAGCAATGTTCAACTTTTGAAGCTGAGCTGGAAATGACCAATGAGGGCACGAGATAAGTTTGTGCACAGATGGAAGGCTGACAGGCAGGTAGGCCATCCAGTTACTTTAGCCGGGCCGGCTCAGGTGATTGGTCGTGCTTTTTACAGCACTACGGCTTCCACTGATGACATTTATTAATGTATTTATTGTCAAAGCATTTCATGTATTCATTGCTATCGGGATGTTAAGAGCATTCCATGGAATATAACAACAAGTGTTTCTGAAGTGAATGACATACCCCACCTTTACATTTATCTCAGTTTTTTCATGTACTATTATTCAAAGCTAGACAGGTCCAAATAATCTGAAAAAGCAAAATGATATACAACCAAGTTAGTTTCACAGTCAGTGAGTCTGTGTGTGCATGCTCCTGTTCCTTGTGGCCATCAATCTAGAGTACCAATTATGACAATGACAGGGACATGAAAAATAAGGTCCTTCATTGTTTCCGACAGAAAATTAAAGGTCAATTTAATATTTCACCAATTTGGAAAGTGCACTGTTCCAAGTAAATGGAAATTGGCAGTTGTGTTATTTCACTCCTGACTAATTCACTTAAAACTTATTTTGGAAACCTGCCAACACATATATGGAAATGTGTTGTGGCAGCCAATGATGTCAGGCTATTAGTGGCTACTATATTAGCTGCACCTGTTGTCAGCAGGCCGGATAATCATATACTTATTTTACGACAGGGTCAGACTTTTCCATAAAACTGCACAATGTATCCTTCCTGTCTTATGTCAGACAGCTGTTGGTCGTGTGACTGCGTGCCAAATGTTCTGTTAAGACAGATATCTGAAAGCAACAGAGGTCATTGGCATTTAAGCGAACAAATGATCATGTCTGCAGTCAAGCTCTATTTCAAATGCAGGCCTCAAACTAGATAATATGCAAATATAACTAAGCATCTCAAAACGGTTTCAGGAAACAATATACAGCGATGCACCTTTCAGTGGAATGCGAGAGTAAAATGAATGTGTGGTTGATAATCGTCTAAGAGCATTTTTTTTTTATCTGGTGAACAAAAACCGCCTTTAATAATTCAAGCAGATCTGAAAAATAAATGGGCCCTTACCCAGCAGAGCCAAAAATACAACAGCAAAATAAATCAATCTGAACCAAACAACCCTTACGAAATGCAATCATCAACAACATGAGGAACAACAAATCAAAAAGACGCCCAACTGAAATGGACACAGCCGTTACTATGGACTGTTCTTGCCTTAAAGGGCCTTGAATACTCGTGCAGGTTCACAAATGTATGTTGTGCCTCTACTGTGACATGTTTAAAAAAAAAGGTATTTATTCTCCTCATACTTCCTGTATTCAAGGGCACCTCTTTTCACCCTCTGTCTAAAACCAGAGCCCAGTCTGCTCAGATTGCTTAGCTGGCACTTAATGAGTTGATATGTTTGTAGAAGAATTCAGGTGTATGGAGAATGAAGAAAACAAGAAACCAAACCGGCAGCTTGTTGTTTTGAATGCGACAACAATAAACAAAGGTATGCGGAGAGGTTTCGAACAAGTACAAGTGTTGATAGATCTTTTCCGGGAATCGGTTGAGCGGCAGTTCAAACCCAGATTAACAACAACGAGAAATGTGAGGTCTGTTGTTAAAGGAGTTCTTGGAGGCGTGCACAACCAATGTAGGAGCAGCCGTCAGGCCAGCTAGTATGCTCCGATGTTAGCTTGGAGATACTGACCTTTGACAGATCATAACAGCATCGGCACTATCATTGTTTTGGAATCAGATACTCCAGAGCTGCTTTTATAACTCCTAAACTTCACCTGACCTGTCTGGTAACACATACATATGGAGGTTAAAGGAGACATTATGCTCCATTTTAGTTCATGTATGTTGTGCCTCTACTGTGACATGTTTACATACTTTAATGTTTAAAAAAGGTCATTATTGTTTCCTCTTTTCACCCTCTGTCTGAAACCAGAGCCCAGTATGCTCCGATTGGTTAGCTGGCCAGCTCTATTGTGATTTGCTAACCGCCACCAATAGAAGGGTTAGAGCTGCATGTTGATGTCACTATGTTACAGAAGTAAACAAACGAGTCCAATCGCAACATTAACTTTGACCTAATCTTCTGAAAAAAGAAGAATAAGCACAGATCCAGTTGAGAAACCCTCAACTTTCTGAAAATCCTGACATTTACTTTAGATATCAAGATCAATAACCGAGTTGATTTGAGGCCTTACCTCTGAATTTCTTGGGTGGGTTGTTGAGGTCTCCAGTGTCGGGTTGCACCACACAGCGGTCATCCACAAGCCTGGGGACACAGCCATCATTAGGATGAGTCAAGCACTCAAAACAAATGCTATTACAAATGTAACAATACACCCGCTAAAAGCAAGATAAAACCATTATAATCCTTGTGCTAATTATGCTATGAGGTTAATAACTTAGAAGTACCCTTACAATCTAATGCCGTCTATTTTTCTTCTAAGAAATTGAAAAGGAAGTATAAAGTTTCTAATCTGATATACTCAAGCAATTTTGACCACTGCAAACATATCCAATGACAGAAAGATAAACAGATGGAAAACAGCACAATTACTAAGTATGTGTACAGCATTTTAACACGGGACAGGTCCAGCGTCTTAATGTTGTTCCAGCTTTCTGGGACTAATGGATCGAAGCGTTCTTAACAGTATTACTAACACCTGTTTTTTACGGCTATGTCCAGTCATAGCACGATTCACACTTATTTTATCACGTTGGAGACACAGGCCAAGTCTCATCTAATATTTAAGACTTGGCAGCAACTCTCCAAGACAGGAGTTCAGTGTGATAAATGTAACCTTGTAAATATCTGCAACATCACTGAATAGTGCCAACACCTCATGGAAGGAGGATTTCTGAATTTCATGACACACGTGAACAGGTTTCTTGTAAGTTCTGCTTATAAACCTAATATAGTGTGTATTATGAAAGGATTTACGTCATGGGAGAAAACTCCCAAACAAGGAGTGAGGGGTGCAAAATAAAGATTCTGAACTTGGTCACAAGCAGATTGGAAAATCATTGTTTTTTATGAGTACCTTCCCCATCGACTGCCTCACCTTGTATCTACAAATATAATAATATGTAGGTAAAAGACATGTCTTTTTGGAATATCTCAATCACACGAGGCATTTGAGGGGAAAACCGATCAGAGTAATATCAGATAGTAGAGCAGCAAAGAAAACACATATCAGTAGGATGCGTTGGCCAGTCAGTAACGTCTTTTTATAGCTCATGCAGTAAACTCTGCACTGCAGAAGCTCTGATGCTGAAGGACGAAAACACATCGGTGAGAGAACTCCTCTGAAAGGGAGGAAGAGTCGTAGCCTTGATCGCATCGAGGCACTGATGGGCCAAGGGCCAAAAGGGAGAGGAGCCTCAGTGGACATCTGTGTCCAAAGTCAAGGAGAAAGCTCCTCTTGCATTCTGGGATACAACAACATGGCCGTATATAGAGTGGATTAGTCCACGAGGTAATACACAGAAGTATCTCTTTAAATATATGGAATTATCGATTATCATTTGTATTCCGACATGGCCCCTTTCCCAGCCTCAATGATCCTTCTTCGGTCATTCTGCCACCAACACCTCATTTGAATGTGTATTCAATTATTTATTTTTTAATACAACTGATATTTGTATGGACTCAAGCCAGTGGAAGAACAAACCCCTCTGCACTTTTATTAAGACTGCACTTTGTCAATTAAAATGCACTTTCCCATGTTGTACTGTGTATGGCGAGTAGGGCTGCACGATATTGGAAAAAACTGACATTGCGATATTCTCTTCCCCCGCGATATGAAAAAATACAGGAATTGAAGAAAATACAGTTTTTTTTTGTCCGCAAACCATCCTTTCTTGAACTTTGATGCTATACAATTGGTATTTTTTTAACGATATTTAACCGGATGAAGGATTTTAGTCACGGACTTCTGGATCTTAAGTTATCAGAGCAACAAGCTGAGCTCGCTCGGTTATCCTGCTGTGATCTGATCAAGAATAGTTGTGATCGGTGGCCTGCATGTCACTCACTCAAGAACCCCTGACATGAGAGCGCGAGTTTTCCTTTTGTAGCAAGCAGCAAAATAATTGTAACATGACGTGTTTGAGTTCATTTGCTTAATATCACACGTCCTAAAAAATTAAGTCCTGCATGCGCATAACGCGATTATCGTCACGACACGAAATACCGTGCAGCACTAATGGTGAGTGTTATTTTATTTACACTTTTATGTGTCAATTTAATGGACAATAAATAATTCTGTATCTGAATCTATTTAGGTGCCGCTTTTATCCAGAGTGACTAATGTAGACTTCAATATGGTAGACATGTCTCCGGGAGCAAATTGGGGTTATGTATTTTTTCCAAGGACACCTCGACGTGTTGTCAGAAGGGGGAGGGGTCGATCTGCTGATTGGTAGACGCCTATCTATGGCCCTGCGCAATAGTTGCCCGATTAGTTACAACAACAAAAAATGTTGAATTGCCACAACATAATGTTTTCTTCTGCCTCTCAAATATGGAGATTCTTATTTTCTCGTAATATAATTATATTAAGGTGAATTTAAGAGAGGGTTAAAAAAGACATCCCCATTGGACTTTCTGGAACCGAGCTGGACATTTTTTTACTATCCCCTACACTTATTAACCAATTGATCTAAAAATTAAATCGATGCTGAAAATCTGTATCTTAAGACATATCGCTTTTCAAAATCATTCATCTCCTCTGCACTCAAACTTTATTTATTTACTGTGATGCTATAAACTATTTATCGTGTAAATTGGAACGATCCACATCCAGGCTCCCGGGTGTTTCTGTGTGCTTCCTTCCTGTATGTTCCTGCCTGTGTACGCGACATAAGCCGCTCATAACCAAGTGCCCCTTGCAGGATTAATACAGTTTGATTGATTGATCCTATCATCAACACACATGGTGCTATCCTCAGCTAACCAGCGGCGGTGCAGGTGGCAGCAGCCGTCTCCCAGGGGACACATCCAGTGTGCCGACAGCTAATGAAACACCTACAGTATACACAACGGGGCTATTTATAGATCCGTCCTCTACGCTTCTCTCGTTCACAGTGAGTGCTCACAGCTGAGGTGGGTGGGGGGGGATTGATTACGAGACAAAACAACACTAGATCGGAAATCTGACAAATGAGCTCTGTCATGGTGGCAGTCGTCAAAGCTGTCGTTGCCATGGTGGGTGACGCAATCAGTAAGCTGGATGGATCATGAGAGAGGAAGAGGAAGAGGAGGGCTGCACGGTGTGAAGGGTGGCAAATAGAAAAGTGACATGGCAGGAGGAGGAAGATTTCAGCACTTGGGGGGCGGATAGGATAACATGAAGGCTGCGCCCTTCTTCACCTTGTAGGAAGGAAACCAAACAAATAGCAAAGAGAAAGCTTGATGCAACAAAATGAAATCTGAAAAATGGAGGCTGACATGTCGGATTTATCTTTAATTTGATTTCTGGAGTGACTTTCTAATTGTATGCCAAGATAAGCCCAATTTGCACATAATGGGGCTTGAAGGAAGACGTCAAGTATAGTAAATGGGGCCCAGCATGAAGCAGAAGGAGACTGGTTAATTCGAGACCAGAAGCTGAGCACAGAATGTCAGGGAAATAAAAGCAGTGCGGGGTGAACAGCGGGATCCATCACCTCTCAAGTAACCTTATACTTAACATATTTACATTTCTCGATGCCATCACTCTGTATTCGGCTCAATATTCAAAAATATGACACAGTTTAAGCGACATTTGAATACAGTCAAGCTACGCGTTGATTAGCTGATCACAACGACACAATTGTACATGTATGGGGTAGTCACTGACTTTAAGGTTGAAGAGACAAGCCTCATCTGTTTCTGCTTTAAACGTTTCTTTTTCTATAGCATTTTCAGATACAAAACACCCAGCCCTTCCAACGTGGGACTACCAGGCGTCGCTATTTTTACAAAACATGTGGAGCTGCCAAATATGATTATAATTTATAAGAAACTGGGCTAAAAAAAGCTGCAATAATCTTAGAGCAGAGCAAGTAGTCTTGGCCTATTACTGTGGGGAAATAAATACTTGAGCTTGATTCTGAAGAGCTCAATTCAGTCCAGTAACAAAGACGGTTATTAGGGCTGTGTTTCTGCTCTTTTCCACATTCATACACATTACCCGTTTCCTTTTAGAACATGTTTACAGGCTTCACATTATTTTTCTCGAACTATCACTGTATGTACCTGTATCTATGCTCTTTCTAAAACACTTTGTTTTGGCGCCCGTCTCTTTAAGAGCCCCCCGAAGAAAATGCATACACCCCTTTGTATTGGATTTTAGTGTTCTTATCTATTTTATATGAATAATTAATGGCCCTGTGATACTCAAATGCAGCGAGTGGTTTTTCCTAAAGAGCAGATTCAAAAATGAATGTTTAATGTTATGCTTTCTGACCGTGGCAGTCCACAGAAAACTGACAGGGTTGTCCTATTTCACGGTTTGTGGGTCGGCTGTTACTCCACTTACCCAAATGTATGTGCAAGAACAGTGAAAGAGCGATATGTCATAATAGATGCTCTTTAAAAGATAGTGAGGCATTCTGCAATCATACATTTCTCTCTTTAACTATTAAAGGTCTCACGTCATGGCCATTTCCACTGATCATAATTCCATTGTTGAGGTTTACTAGAATACATTTATACTGTGCAATTTTCCAAAATCACATTGGTTTCCCATACAGCATCTCTGTGTAGTATGTAGTGGCCGTCTGCGAGGCAGCGAGACACAGCCCGAACACACACACCCGCAGCCTGGCTGGGAGTGTGTGTGTGTGTGCTCACACGCCAACTCACAGCCTCGCCGTGTCCATTTGAGCATGTCACTGAACCCAGGAAGAAGACAATGGTAAAAGAGAAATGTCCAACGAGGCGTTCTGGGGCAGCACAGACAGGTCTTCTCTGTGTTAGAGTTGTACTCGCTACAGGGTGCACGTTGAGGGTTTGTGACTCTGCAGACCGTTCACATGCAGAAACCTTCATAACACAAGGGGACGGGTGATAACCGGAAAAGCATGACATGGGCCCTTTAACTCATGTGGATCTACTGAATTGTGAACAAAATGTTAAACTGTTTTCCTTTGTTTTGCTGAAATCATTATTGATGAAAACATTATTTTTTTTCCACAAGATGTGGAGGAACAAAAGGGTTGTGTTTATTTACATCCATAATACTACCCATAATATATTATTTTGTTTCAGTTTTCTCGTTGTGTATTCTGCACAGTGGGACCTTTCCTGAGACTCCCTCATTCAAGCTCATCTGGAATCCTGTGGCTGTAGTGTAAGGGGGTTTGTCACCCCATAAACAAACAAGCACACTTACCCTAAAGTGCTGATAAATCCACTGGTGGAGCCCTCGGCATAAAGGGAACAAACGTCCCCAATATGGAGGAAACTGGACATCTTGTCCGACATGTTTCCTCAGGTGTGACTGCACCTGCAAAAGATGTGCACCAAAGGTCTTTAAAGCAGTCAGTACAGAAAGCGGTGCTCTATCAAACATCATTATTCAATATGTCTCTCAGCTAGTCAATCAGGTCAACAACAGAAAATGAACCACTCAATCGGAATGAATTGTCCATCTTTCATTTATGTAGATACTAATCATTGATATGTTACAGGATGACGCCTGAGGATTCACTTTGTAAGAAGATAATTAGCTGATTCAAAGTTATCTTTACAGCGGGGAATCCTTCATCGCTTCGAGGACACTGACTTTGCTTCTGATGGTATTTTCTGTCCAGACCATCTGAGTATTGCTAAGCCCATCCTCAGAGCACCACACTGTAAGACTACGAGTCACAATAGCAAGAAGAACATCAACTTTAACTCACAACAATTTACACAAGACATTAACAACTTAGCTGTGAATCTAATATATCTTTACACTGGTTACTCTTTCAAATTAAAGTGTATACTCAAAGACATAAATACCATATATGAGTAAATGTAAACTGCTTAACTTTCAGCTTATTCAAGTTGGACATTTTAGTATGAAACACATGCACATAATTATTTGAAATGCAACACTGCAAAACACCGTGCTGCCAAGAAAACTACATTTGGGTTTCTCTGTACACCGGGGTATTTATTATTAGCGGTGTCGAACCAATAGCCCTACATGTACTCTACATCTTAAATGTAGGTCACCATCCTTTAGTTTGTGTCCAGGTTGACATACAACCAAGACCCCAACATCAAGAGGTAAATAATAATGTGTTCTCAATTAAAAATAAACAACCCAATTTGAGCATAGTTTAAGCCTGCAATTTGGCATACAATTAGTTTGCAGCCCCGTTATATCAGAAAAAAGGGTAATTAAAAAGGAAGAAAGCCTAAAGTATGCAATGTTTTCCTAAATGCCTGATACTTTTTGTCCATAAGAAGCTGAAGGTCATATTTCCCCAGATTCAGATGTTCCACACGAACAACTGCACTACATAAAGTTTGTAGTAGAGCCCCTTGCCACACAATGTAATGACATTTAAACGTTTTGAGACAGTGTTTCCTGAGATGCCAAATGAGACACAAACATGTTTCTGCTAGCTAAAACTAAATGTCAAAACGCCTCATTTCTCATAGCTCGACCTGCAACATAAAAACAGCAACACATGAGCGCGTGGGCTCACTTCCTTGACAGGGATGCTCTCAGCTCAGTGACAAAATGAACAATGCCCGAGCTGGAAAACTACATAATGACTGTACCTGGCAGAAATGAAGACGTCAAAGATGGACGGAGAGAGAACCGTGAGAAGAAGTGGGTCAGCACAGGATAATTTCCACCGCGCTATCCTCGGTTAAGTCCATGGTTGTGAAAGTCCAGGTGAGAGCAGGCTGAGCGGCGTTATCTCTGCTGAATGCGTCCTCGGCAACAATCTGCTTCTTACCTCCTCCACATGTCACCCAGGAAACGCCCCTTTCGTTACTATTTATACTGCCGCCCAGCTCTCTGGGTAATGTAGTTCTTTAGGACATGTAAACTGCTGTAACACCTTTATATATACAGTCTATGTGTAACACACAGTACTGTAACTAATAATGCAACATAAAAAAGCATTGCTGATGGAAACAATCTTTTTTTTTTAAATCTGATTTATTTTATGAAATTATTTATTAGCATACACACTCACTAAACACATAAAGGACAAATTGATGCAAATAAAATGCATGGGTCATTTGCAAGTTACTGAGGTTATTTATTTATTTAGTTTATACTGCCGCACAGCTCTCTGGGTAATGTAGGTATTTAGGCATTTAAACTTCTGTCATTATGCAGTCCTGATAATGAATACCTAATTAATAAAAAGACATTGCTGATAGAAAACAACATCTGTTTTACGTTGGATAAGGATAAAGTTGGGGCTTTATTTAATTTAGTTTATTTCAATAAGGCTACTTTATTAATTCATAGGATGAGACAAAACAACAAAGGTTATCCTCCTAATTGCAAATATGGGGTATTTGCAAGTTGCTAGGCAATTTGATTTATAAAATGTGTTTTTATTGACCATGTAGGATGTACATATAGACATATATATTTAGAAATTGGAGCGAGCCATCATCCCGTGTTTAAACTATTACTTTTCCTATATGACCAATCATTAGCTTAAGCTGTAGCCTATTTTGTGTCTATTGATAATTATCAAATGTTTGCATGTTAACACTAAGATAGTGAAGTGACTACATGATATCAAATAATTGCGATAGAAAATAATAGACGCCTCTGTTAGACCATGAGCAGCATGTCCACTACTAAGTGCTAATCACATGCTGTGGGCCATGGAGAAAATGTCTCTGAATGACCTATCCTGTGTGACTAGGGGTTTTTATGTCTACATTATTTCATGTCCATGGTGTCAACAACAGAAGCTCAATCACAAAGAGGGGGTCATGCTGTGCATGTCGAAGTGTGAAAGGACACGAGATAAAGACTTCCGTTGTGTGTGCAGGCTCCTGTCAGAAACACTGATTCAGCCACTGGCAGTCAGACTTCCAGGATTGTGTGTTTATTGTTTCCTAGTTCCTTTTTTTTGTTTCTATGCAAACAGTATCTATCTGTTTTTTCTCACGGGTTTTTAATAATAATCCTTATATTTATTATAGCGCTTTATCAAAGACTCTCAAAGCGCTTTACAAATACACATTACACATACAGATCATACATGTCATGGTTAAGTCTGGAATGTAGGCTTTGGTAAAGCTCACTACTTTGAGTGATCTAATTTGTTTGCTCTTGACCCAATAAAATCACAGTGTGACATTTTCAGCGACTGGAATTGGAACAGACTCGTGAACTGGAACATTCAGAAGCTTTGTACAAAACTAAACTCTCAGCTAACTTGCAATATGAACAAAATAAATTCTAGGCACACTGTCCTCACAGTGTTATTCTTCCAAAACAAAGGGGCTTGCCTCCAATTTCTCCACAAAATTGTTGCATTTGAACATGTGCAAAAGCATACCTTGTTCCACTGATTGCACCATAAATCAGCCTCAGGAAGAGATAGAGCCCTTTCATCTCTTAAGTGGGCCGAGTGGATAAAACCAAACCCATCGGTGAGCTGTTAATCTGGTTTCTTGCAGATTCTGGAGGGACGATAAGAGTGGACTAAGTGGAGCCACACAAAAGGCTATTACCATAAAAGTGCTTTCCTCTTTTGATACATTCCATATCGGCTTTCACCCGGCGCAGGGAGGGCTTTGAGATGTTAATGTCCGCAAATTGCTATGTTTTACAAAGAAGCAAAACAAGTCTTCCACAATGTGAATCGTGTATTAATGTAGTGCATTCCTGGCAATGATGTAAGGCCCAGAGGTTGTAGATGCTGTGGGGGAAAAACACGTATTACCATTGTTAGAGTTTTTTACTATAATTGTTTTATTTGAATAAATTAAATATAGATAATGTCTTAATGACACATGTATGATAATATGCCTCTGCTATTTCAGCTTTTGTACAGTTAAAGTAAGAGATTCCCTATACACATTTTGAGTATAACTCATTTGTTAAAACACTGAGAAAAACCAAAATGTTGTTTAAAGTTAAAGATAATTTTGAGTGATAATCATTTTTATTTGTTTTTATTTTCTATCGATATCGAGATAGTATTGTTATCTGGAATTATTTTCGCCGCCATTACTTTTTTGTGAAAATCTGATATAGTGACAGTCCTAACATCCACATCGATACTTTTTTCAGTTGTTTGTTTATTTGTTTATCTGTTTATCAGCAGGAGTAAAGAAAACAATACTGATCCACAAGTCTGATATTTCCATTGAACTCAGTGAAAGTGTGTGTTAAGAGTTGGCCACATTTTGTTTGAGTGAATATGCGTTTCCTTCCAGTGTGCAGATATGGCCACTGGTTCCTTGTTGCTGCGAAAGTGGAATCGTGACAGGTCGACATCATGGACTCCCGCCAAGTCCTGCAAACGAGCGGCAGTTCTTCTTGCACTGAGAGGTATATTTACTCCTATTGATAGTGTATAATCAGTAAAGCCAACGACATGTTTTCATAGTCTTTTGATTAATGAATGAATATTATTTTAGTTATTAATTAGAAACGTCAAGAAGGAGAGAGGCGCTTCAACAGGGAGTGTCTGGATGGACGGACCCTACAAAAAGTCCCAGTTGGCAAACTTTTTGTGCTGATGGAAAGTACTGTTTTTAAAAGTGCCTTTTTATTGAGTCTATTTGTTTGTTTGTGGGTAAAGCCTAAAGCAAACAGATATTGTTCTAAACTGTATTAAAGTAAACAGCTATTATCTTGAACTGTATTGAAGTGAACATGTATTATTTGGGACTGTTTTAAAGTAATCCTATATACATAAACCTTCTTACTTACACTCCATGACCCAGACACCCTGACACACACACATACACTCCCTGACCCAGATATCAACACACACACACACACACACACACACACACACACACACACACACACACACACACACACACACACACACACACACACACACACACACACACACACACACACACACACACACACACACACACACACACACACACACACACACACACACACACACACACACACACACTTCCTCTCACCCTGACACACACACCCAATACACTCCCTGACCCAGATATCAACACACACACACACACACACACACACACACACACACACACACACACACACACACACACACACACACACACACACACACACACACACACACACACACACACACACACACACACACACACACACACACACACACACACACTTCCTCTCACCCTGACACACACACCCAATACACTCCCTGACCCAGATATCAACACACACACACACACACACACACACACACACACACACACACACACACACACACACACACACACACACACACACACACACACACACACACACACACACACACACACACACACACACACACACACACACACACACACACACACACTTCCTCTCACCCTGACACACACACCCAATACACTCCCTGACCCAGATATCAACACACACACACACACACACACACACACACACACACACCACACACACACACACACACCACACACACACACACACACACACACACACACACACACACACACACACACACACACATACTCTCACCAACACACACACAGGTTCTTTTCAAGGTTCTTTCTGGGGTCAATATAATCTCAAGCACCAATATATCAGTGTACAATGTTTGATACCAATATATCTGTGTCCAATGTTTGATACCAATATATCTGTGTACAATGTTTGATACCAATATATCTGTGTACAATGTTTGATATCAATATATCTGTGTACAATGTTTGACACCAATATATCAGTGTACAATGTTTGATACCAATATATCTGTGTCCAATGTTTGATACCAATATATCTGTGTACAATGTTTGATATCAATATATCTGTGTACAATGTTTGATACCAATACATCTGTGTACAATGTTTGATACCAATATATCTGTGTACAATGTTTGATACCAATATATCTGTGTACAATGTTTGATATCAATATATCTGTGTACAATGTTTGATACCAATATATCTGTGTACAATGTTTGATACCAATATATCTGTGTACAATGTTTGATACCAATATATCTGGGTACAATGTTTGATACCAATATATCTGTGTACAATGTTTGATACCAATATATCTGGGTACAATGTTTGATACCAATATATCTGGGTACAATGTTTGATACCAATATATCTGTGTACAATGTTTGATATCAATATATCTGTGTACAATGTTTGATATCAATATATCTGTGTACAATGTTTGATACCAATATATCTGTGTACAATGTTTGATACCAATATATCTGTGTACAATGTTTGATACCAATATATCTGGGTACAATGTTTGATACCAATATATCTGTGTACAATGTTTGATACCAATATATCTGGGTACAATGTTTGATACCAATATATCTGGGTACAATGTTTGATACCAATATATCTGTGTACAATGTTTGATACCAATATATCTGGGTACAATGTTTGATACCAATATATCTGGGTACAATGTTTGATACCAATATATCTGTGTACAATGTTTGATTGTTTGGGAAAGAACAGTTTGTGTGAAACCTTCCTTGGGAAATTAAAGGAGTGTAGTCCGGTGGAAGATAAGCAGTGACTCTCCGCCCCAAATATGTCCATATATACTGTTGTTTATCGATGCCAAATGCCCCCTGTTTCTGACTGGCTGGTCCCGATACCTGTATCGCACAGCAGTAGAACTAGGAGTCCAGAGTACTCTGTAAACTTGTATTGGTGTTTTCTACCATTAAAATCAGATTGTTGTTATAACTTTTATGCCGGTGTTTTGAACTCCTTCTCTTATTAATCTGACCCGGCTCATCTAACGGACGGCGCGGAGCAGAGCTGGTCTTTAAGCCACCACTATTGTGTTTGCTCCAACAAGCCACACAGGGGTGGGCATGAAATCATTTGTAAAATGAATTTCTACTGTATATTGTAAATAAATGTGTAATGGTGTCTTTCAGAATGCTGAAGCCCTGCCACGCGTCCAGCAGGACAAGAGCCTCAGGGTTTATATTAAATAGACTGATTGGGGCGGAATTACATAATTGATTTTTTAGTCATTGTTTACTGCTGTGGTATTTTATACATAAACATACTAAAATGCATCATGTCTCATAACTTCTTTCCGACTGTTGTGGCAGATTAATTAATCCCCTTTCATCAGGGGGGTCTGTGGGACATTTATTACCTAACAGCCATGTTCACATAGCACAGGTGTTTTTGTCCCTGATGTTCAGGTAACCTTACCAAGCCATTGTAGAAAGAGCAAGAAGAGATGCATCCACAACACCCGGGTGTAAATAGCTACAGTGCTTAAAGGTGGGGTAGGTACATTTCAGAAACCGGCTCGAGATACACTTTTTGTTATATTCCATGGAATGCTCTTAACATCCCGATAGCAATGAATATCTGAAGTGCTTTGACAAAAAATCCATAGAAAATGTTCATCTGTAGAAGCCGTAATACTGTAAAAAGTACAACGGCCTACCTGCCTGTCAGCCTTCCATCGGGGAACAAACTTATCTCGTGCCCTCATTGGTCATGTGCGCGTTCGTGTGTGTTGGAGGAGGGGCTCTGTGAGGAAGTGGCAGATTTTCTCCGGTTGTGTATTTTCAAATTCTAGCGATCCGAGCCGGTTTCTCAAACTTACCTACCCCACCTTTAAGATAAGATGTGCCTTCATACCTTTAAAAAGCCATTCCAGTATCATCATTGTCACATTATTAAAAAGTATAATCTGTTCAGCTGGGAAAATCTCATAGTTTACAAAAACATCTGCTTAGTTTATAAGATCACTCGTGGGTTGGCTCCTCCTCCTCTTCTGGCTGCATCAGCCTAAAGTCCAGCTCAAACAGGGCTACTAGAGGTGCGGAGACTAGGAGGCTAGGGGAGACGGCACCATCCCATTTAGGAAGAGCGCATTCAGCCAGGCTGTCTTCTCATTCCACGCATCCCATCAATGGAATTCAATACCACAACCAATAAGAGAGTCCTCATCCTACTACACATTCAAGCACAGTGTTAAAAGTGGCTCATTGAAAACCAACAGTGTCAGCACTGATGTGTGGGTGTAGGTGTGTGTATGAGTGTGTATAGTAAATGTTTTATTTATTTATTTATTATCATGACTTGCTCTTATCTGTATTCAGTGATGTCATCTATTGTAAATGTGTACAATGGTATAACAATGTTGTGGTATTTTTATTATTGCTTTTAAGATGTCTATCACCATCTGGCAAAGGGACTATCGATGAAAACTAGCCTTTTGGCTAATTCGAGTACATCTTTTTAATATGTTGATTAATGTACACTGTCCCTTGTTTTAAATAATTCAATTCAATTCAATACATCCACCATACGTGAATTACAAGTTGACGCAGCAGCACAAGGGAATGAAGTTATCAAAGAAACATTTTCATAAATACCTATACATCAATAGTATGTGTAGCCCTGGTGTGAATAGCATTGTTACGGAGTGGACACCCGGGTGTAAATAGCATTGTTACGGAGTGGACACCCGGGTGTAAATAGCATTGTTACGGAGTGGACACCCGGGTGTAAATAGCATTGTTAACTACAGACAAAATATATGACCACTTTCATATAAGTTATGGTTTGTTTGTCTGTGTGTTCGTCTGTAGTTTATTAGAATAATGTGGCGTATACACAAAGTCTTTTATCCACTCTCCCCCCTTGCTGCAATAAATCATACAATTATATGACAAATTATATCAAAAGCACTCATGTAAAAACCGACTGTGCCACTCCCTTTGATAAGTCTTAATGAATGCAAAAGGAAGGATGGAGCAGAAGTGCTTTGTCTCTGACACGAGTGTCTGAAAGCAATCATGTCAGAGTCATGACATGACATTAGTAAGACGCTAATCTTTATTCCACTGAAAGCATTTCCCGGCTTTGGTTAAATTTGACATAAAGTGAAAATGAAAACACATCACTGAGTAGTCAGTTGTCATGGACACAGTGTACAGACAAACACATCAAACACATGGTTTGTATATTTAAAAAAACTGAAACTAACTGTAGCTGTGATGATCAATGTTGACGCCAGACGTGGTTGCATGTGTGGCTTGACAAGCGCAATCCGTCAGTATTCTCTTGGTATTTGAGTCATATAGTACCTGTGCTACCAGAGGGGTTCATGACTGAATCTGATCTGTTGTTCAACATACAGTACGAAAGGGAAAGGTTGGGCAGGAGGGAGCGATGATTCATCCCAATTGGTAATCTGACCTGTAACTGACTTTGAGACATGGGCTCCGTTTTCTAACACAATTAACACACGGCTAACCCGTACAGTCATATCGCGTCTGCATGTAAGGAATGCATCAGATGCAGAGCGATGACAACATGCAGCCACCATCTGTGTGGGTGCACAGATTGTGAGATTCATAGTCGTACAAGTGTTCGTGAGTATTCCCGTGTGCAGATTCAGGCCTTCCCTGGGCGGCGATGTGTGGGCACAATGGTCGGCAGTTTTCTCGTCTGAGGCTCCCAATAGTCTCTGTGTTTGTGGGCCTTGCCTGTAAACTAATCCTGGCATCCATCAGACATGTCAGAGTGGAGATAAATATATTAGGAACAAAGAGTCTCATTATTCCTCTCAGGAGGAATATTCAATCTTGCTTTCATGTCAGAGAGCCAGGTCTATGAGTCTGTGAACATTATATCGGCTTCTACTGCTGTTCTGGATCTGGGGAAGTTAACCACTGAAGGCGTGATGCCGCTAAATGCAGAATACTGATAGAAGTGCTTTTCACTCTCATCTGACATCCACATATGTTCTCTACAGATTTGGTAACAGTTTAAACTATTGGAGCTCTGACAACGATGAGTCAATGACTAATGGAGGGTGGTGGGATCTAGTGTGACATAAAAACACACTTTGACATAGCACAACGAGCACAGGACCTTCCAGCGTGCTGTGGAAAGACGGTCATTCGAACAACTTCCTATTATCCTCTCTCTGTCGGCCATACGTCTGCAGACATGGGAGAGGAGAGCACACTGCTGAACCGTCAGCTCGAATATAAGGAATATATTGATAACTTGTTGCCCTGCTTTATTTTGAAACTTAATTGACGATGCAGCCTGTGAGTTGATATTTAGGAAATGATCAGGGCTGTTGTAGGAACAAAATAAATACATGATTAAGCTGGTGGAGGGGGGTTATACCCTTAATAAAATGTGTTGTATACATTAATCAGGAAGAACTTATTCATCAAGATTTAAGTGGTGATTTAATGAGAAATAAATCATAAATTCTCAATAAAAAAATAGAGGAATATTCTCTGGGCTTAGTTAGGGGTACACGTTTATGAGATTTGGGGTCCTTTTTTAAAATAAGATATCCAAAAGGATGTATTCAAAATAAATATAAAGAAATACGATTAATTGGATTATATTTACAGGAAGTATGAAACATGTTTCCTGTGTCCCTCAATAAATTATGGAAAATATATAATAAATAATTCCTGATTATGACTGATACATTGTTGTGCACCGTCAAAAGTGCTAAGTCAGTCATGTTTCATGTTTCTTGTGTCGCCTTTCACTTCCTGTTTTGTTTTGTCACTCATTTGTCACGTCTCATTTCAGGTTCCGGCTCGAGATACACTTTGTGTTATATTCCATGGAATGCTCTTAACATCCTGATAGCAATGAATATCTGAAGTGCTTTGACAACAAATCCATAAAAAAATGTCTTCTGTAGAAGCCGTAATACTGTAAAAAGGCCTACCTGCCTGTCAGCCTTCCATCGGGGCACAAACTTATCTCGTGCCCTCATTGGTCATGTGCGCGTTCGTGTGTGTTGGAGGAGGGGCTCTGTGAGGAAGTGGCAGATTTTCTCCGGTTGTGTATTTTCAAATTCTAGCGATCTCGTGCCGGTTTCTCAAACTTACCTACCCCACCTTTAAGGTGTTTTATTATTTGCTTTAAACACCAGCATTTCTACTTCTCTGTCTCTAATTTGTAATTTCTTTCCAACACTATTGACATGTATGTTGTTACTACTTTATAAAAGAGAGGTCCCACCTCCTGACTTTTTGCTGCAAGACAACAGGTATTGGTACAGCACCCTAATATGAGGTAGAGATCTACTTCACTAAAAATAAAAGACAATTATGCTGGTTTAATGGCCTGCATATTCCCAGTGGAAATAGTCTGATTAGAACAGCTGCAGAGATATTCTAATTAGGCCTTGTCATTTTGTGGTACAACGTGTTACCCTATGAAGGACAAATAATAAGTTCTGCATTAATTGGACCTTGATTGCGAATGATGGTGATAACATTAATGATAACGTTCCCGCATGGTTTTCAGTTATTCATTTTCTCTCATGCTCCTCATCAAGCTGTGTATTAAAACAAAAGTGATTGAATATCCAGCCACATTCAGCTGGTCCCCATATAAACACTGTGCACGGAGATGAGGATCACTTCAGCACATCCCCTTGGTTACGGCATAATCAATATGCCAGAGCGTACACAAATGGCTGGGGAAATTATCTGCCAGTTGTTTTGATTTGTGGAGATAAAAGCAAGAGGAGTTCTTTCTTAAACACGTTGCTGCTGGAGCTAATCCCACTGAAGAGCGATATCCACGGAGGTGGTGGTGTGAAGTCACCTTTTTGACCTACAGGACATGTTTTGTAAGCTGCTTTATCTGCGGGTAATCCATCGGTTCAGGGTTAGACGACTTCTGGCCTAACTTTCACTAGTTATCTAAACCAGTCTGTGTACAATGGTTTTTTAAAGTTCATGGCAAATATGAAGAAATCAATAAATTAACGAGAATTATTCTGACTTTTTGCACTTTTAATTGTTAAAAGAATATCACATAAGAGAAGAAGAAGAAGAAGAAGAAGAAGAAGAAGAAGAAGAAGAAGAAGAAGAAGAAGAAGAAGAAGAAGAAGAAGAAGAAGAAGAAGAAGAAGAAGAAGAAGAAGAAGAAGAAGATGGACCTTTATTAATCCCCCGAGTGGGGAATTCAGTTCCCACTCTGTCGTACACACACACGTGTTTTTATACAGGTATATACAGTACTGTATACACAGTACACACTTTTTACATCATGCACATCAAATACACACACAGTTATGTGTACACATGCACATGCAGTTGAGAGGTCAGAGCGGAGGAAGCCAGTCTAGCCGGCGCCCAGGCATAATCAACTGTCGCTACTTCAATTAGCATGAACTATTTAAGGAAGATGTAACATTGAAGTAATGCTTGTTTCCAGAATTAACACAATGTTTGTGCTGGATGCTTCAAAGCTGTGGCTGGACTGGTAATGGGATTGTCACAGCTTAGTTTGCACAGAAACACTCGGGATGGTCTGTCTGTCAGCAGCGAGGTGTTGCACATGACTTGAAGGAGGATATTTCATCAAACAAATCTGGAGTGCCTACCAACCTGTATAGTGTACACACAAAACTGTCTTTTGTGTGTATCTTTGATAAGAAGACATGAGATTCAACGCTCTCATTTGGCTCCCCTTATAATGTCACATACAGACTCCTTAGAGCAGGGGAGTCAAACTCAATTTCATCACGGGCCACATTCGCATTATGGTTGCACTCAAAGGGCCGGTTATAACTTTAAGACTATATTAAAATACATATATAAATATTTAATATATTTAAAATAATGTATTATATTACATCATTGCCTCTGCATTGGATTATTATCGGATAGGGTATAACTTCATAATGAACTAGGTCTGAAAGCAGAAGTCCAGGGCAAATAATTGCAAGTCTCTTCAGTGCGCATGTCACAAAATGATTTTAAAAGAAAAGCAACATTTAAAAAAAAGTGACATTTTGAAAAAAAAAAAAAGGCATATTTAGAAGAAAAAAGTCAAATGTGAGATGCATTGTGGGACATGTAGTTTATGGGCAACGTGCTTCTGTAAATCGGCATGTAACCGTATAACAAACATATTACATTATATGCAAGCTCTTGTGGGGCCACAGAAAATGAAGTCGCGGGCCGGATTTGGACCCGGGCCTTGAGTTTGACACCCCTGCCTTACCATACCACTCTCTATCTGAGTATCTCCACCTACGACTACCTTTGTAAAGGTGCACCATATTTCCAATAAGCCAAAAAGAGCTGAGTGGGCATTGTGGGAAGTTCTTAAAGGGACAGGCACAGGTATATCTAAACAGACAGGTACTAAGTACGATCCTGAAAATAAGCAGGACAACATTTAAAAACGGTTTTACACGAACAGCAATTGCCTTCAACAACTTTCAAACATCATTGTCAACACAGTAACATGTTCCATTAAGTATTTAGACTTATATGAGGTAAAGTAAAGACTGCAATGGGCTATAAAACAATATGTTCATTATTACATCTCTTGCCATTTTATGTACATCCTCTTAATTCCACTTAATCACCTATAAGCACACTGAAGAGGTTTGTTCATTCTGTTCACTGTAAAATAAGTGTCGGTGTTAAGATGTGCATGTGTATAGGTCTGATCATCGGTGAGAGCAGCTGCGGAGGCGGCTTCCTGCTGAGCCTGCTGCAGGTGTCCTGGGCCAAATATCTCTTAACATCTGCTATGGGAGGAACCAGTTTGAAAGAAACCCATTCAATTCCCCTCCTCTATTGATGAAGTGAAGCTGTAAAACATAACCTACTCGATTATACACACTGTAAAAAAAAGAGACAGGTTATATAAGGTATTTAGTGTGTTCAAGAGTCACATATGTTTAAAAAAAAGCTTTCCAATTATATTCTGCAGAACAAAATTGAGCACTTGTTTTTAGTGATTTTACTATTATGAAGAAACAATGTTTTGTGGCTAACCTCATGACCTCAAGGGAAGATTCAATACATGCTGTGTAATCTCTTAGTCAATGCACATGTGTGTTTGGGCTTCACAGGAAAAACTGATTTCATATGTTTACAACAAAGTCAAGTGTAAAAAAGAAATTCAAATTGGTCTTTGAAATGCCTTTGCCAGCTGTTTTTAATTATCCTTCACTTAGCTGCAGGATTCAAGGCAAGGACATCTGCTCCCCTCATCAGAGAGGCGCTCTATTTCGGAATAAATGGACTGCCAGTTGTAATTTCTCCACTAGTCACTCATCCTGAAAAATAAAGTGTCTCGCTTCTTTATCAATGTGATGCCTGGCCCTTTGTATCTTGTGTCCTTCCAGCTTCACTTGGCATTTAGACATTTAGGTGGGAGTCTTATTCACCTAAATTAAAGTGTAGCTGCATGACTGTTTTTTGTAAGGATTAAACACACTATATTTAAGAAGTCAATTTGTGATCTTTAAAGAAGTTAATATGCATATTATTTGACCTTTGGTTAAAATCTGTATGGCTCTTTTTTAATGCTAAGATAAGCTTAACCAATGCCTGCTGTGGCTTTACATTAGATGGAATAGGTGTATTTCAGAGTGGCACCTGCAGACATACACCTGCCTCTTTGTTGGTTCCCCTTGTTTGTAATAAAGCCATTGCAATGTTTATCTGTGATAAACTAAAATGCGGGTTGACAGTAGAACTAAAGGTCATAAAGTCTATGAACTGATAAACTCATTTCAGTCACATGGCAATAACTCTAGTTCAACATTTAGGAAGATGAATATGTTTCTTAAAGTGAAGTTTGCACCTACTAGAAGTGACATAAAAAGGAAATGTATATTTGGGTCGCACCTTTTCTTTGAATTTACTTAAAATGAACGCTCTATTTTAAGAAGGATGAGATCATAAACGTATGATATGCAGTGTTGGGCAAGTTACTTCCAAAATGTAATATATTACATATTACTTATTACTCTCTTTTGAAAGTAATAAGTTACATTACAAAATTACTCTCTCTGAAATGTAATGAGTTTCACTACTTTAGTTACTTTTCTAGTTACTTTCACCAAAATAACCGCAAAAGAATGGCTCGGTATTTTAAATGCTAAAAATGTTTAGTGCAGCTCATTATACATCCAGTGAAGGGCAATGTGGTATAGCATAACAACTGTGTAGGCCCTTAAGGCTACTAACAACTTGTATTACACGGCTTAGTTGAATACTCCATTCTGATTGTAACTTCTTAACATGTGACACGTTGTTAATAGAGTAGTACAGACCACTCTCAAGGACTATAACGAAGGTTGCTAAGGAGGATCAAGAAAGAGAAAGGAAAAGAGGTTAAAAGATGGAGCACTGGACGTCAGATAAATCACCAGAAGAAGGCAGACAGGAAGTAAACACTAACAGGACACGGAATGGGCTCTGTAGTGTGTTCAGTATATGGCCGTGTGCAGGCCCGGCTCCAGAACAACATGACTCCGGGTGCATCTGAGGTTACAGGGGGCGCAGCAGTAGCAGGTTTACATGAGCAATAGTGGCCGGCAACAGCAATGAAAAATAGCATTGATGGTCCCAATGAACAGATTATGGCATTTGTTATGTTTTGAAACCAAGTGAGAACATTTCAAGTGAGTTAAAAGTGCAATCCTGAAATATCTCATACAGTCCAAAGTGGACTATGGCAAAGAAAAGCACAAAAGCTTCAAAGCTGTACTGATAAAACAAATGAGAACATATTGTAAATCAAGGCAAATATTATTTGAACCAGCTCATGGTTTGAAATGGCAAACATTGAAAAGCAAAAGTATTATTAAAACCATGTAGCCTACTAAACATCACCTTGTTCCCATCATATACTCTGGGAAGAGAATATTTACTGTGCTTGAAAACTGGTATCACATCATCATGTGAGGTTGACTTTGTGACCTGGAGATCATTTCAGCTGCAACATTAGCTCGTTGATAAGCTTGGGATATGAGATCTTTGTGTAGCCATTCGTGGTGAAGGCATCTGTGCTATTGTATGCATTATTTTTGACCCAACATTTCTACAGGCATGGCACTATTTTCACATATTCTAGCCCTTGTCTATTTGTATACCACGAGCTGCAAAATGACCACCTAACCCCACTGTACAGGCGGGTACTTGTTTAGATATACCTGGGCAGGCTCTGTTTCGCCGTGGTATCCTGGCTCGCACCTGCGGGCCGCAGAGGGGCGGCGTAGTTTCGGGCGATGAAGACTGCTGCTCCGGGGTTGAGGGCGGCGAGTCAGGCGGGAGTAAGCTAGTGTCCACAACGGAGGGTAACGTGATGTCCCCATCTGACCTGTTGCTACGGTCTGCAGTAGATGCAGTGTTGCTGGCGTTTAGTGATGGTTGCTTTAACAATTTTCGTATAAATGATTATCCACAGATGTGTGTCACTGCTGTGGAAGCACTTTGGAAATGATGCACGCGCAGCGGAGCAGGTCACGCGCACCTGACACAATTTGTTGTTAGTATTTTTCGCTCCGTTCTCTTTTTTGAATAGATCCCGGCGCGAGGCCTGAAGGGTAAACACCTGGTTTACTAATCTACTCGCACGTATGTCTGGTGTCGGAATGTCTCGCTATGTTAGTACATTGTTAAAAAACAAAACACCATTTAATTTCGGGTTAAAATGTGTTGTAACTGCGTTACTGAGCATTGTAACGGGTAATATATTACCCACATTTCATTAGATTAGTAATGCGTTACATTACTTCGTTACAGCAAAAAGTAATATATTACTGTAACTACGTTACTTTTGTAACGCGTTACACCCAACACTGATGATATGTTGCTTCTCTGGTTTTGATACATGATGTTGCAATATTTCTACGGGTTTCATTTATTTTGCATGTTTCAAAGTGTGGAGTCACCATGTGAAAATAGCAATATGGCTGTCACCATATTTTTTCTAAGAAGAAAACAAGGACAACACCCGAACCAGACAACACCGTTCTATCAGTCACAACATACCACTGACCTAAAGCATGCTTTGCCAAGTTAATGTAAATGGGAACATCATTTGCACAATAAACACCACGCTATGCTACGAGAAGAGCGATTGAGACCATCAACAGCAACAAATAAAGGGTTAACGGGTCAGTAAATCAAGTGAGAAGTATGGTCCTTTTCTCACACACTTCTATACAAACAGATTTCCTTTTTTTTTTTTTATAAATTGTGGAGTTGCTCCCTGTTGGATATTTTGCAGGTTTAAGGCCCTTTCGCATTGGTTTCATTTTCCTGGAAGTTGGCGCCTTGTGTTTGTTGCGTTTCCAATGTGAAGCCAAGGTGTACCTCCAATACCATTTGAGATAATGAGGACGATAGTGTTGCTAAGACAGGTATTTCATTAGATGCAGGACACGTTCTCTTGACAATAAATAATTCAAAACCCCTGCGTTGTAAGGTGCCCTTGAGATATTTGTTTTTTTTGTTGGGGGGGGGGGTGTGGAGCAGGTTCAAGGGGAAGTTCACCTCATGTGATTAGCTGGTGGTTGCTAGGTGACCATACTAGAAAGGAGCCAGCCATTTGCAGCTCTTCAACAGTCGGGATTTGAGTCTTTGGGCCCTTCTCACTTCTCTTATTTTTCATTTCCTCGCTCCTCGGTCTCGGTCTCACCGGAAGTCGATTTGTCTGCGCCATATAGCGACCCAATGGCCTTATTTTTGCCAGAGGACCGAGGAACGAGGAGCGATAATGGAGGAGCTTTAACGGAGGAACCACCAGACCATCCTTCGATGAATCCTCAGACACTCGCCCCGCCCCCTTACTGTGTATCGCTCACTGATTGGACGAGGCAGTGCATGCACTGATCTGATGCTTCTTGACATGAGAGCAGTTTCCCAGCAGAGTGAAGAAAATACATGAACGTCACTCCTCAGTTTATACTGTGTTTTGTTTCAATTAATGTATCATTTAGTTACAAATATGTGATATATCTGAACAACAAAGTGGTCAAAAATCATTTTCTTCATTTATTGGAAACATTTTCATGATCGCTTTTTTCGTTATTTAAGAATGGCGTTTATCTTTTTTGAGAATAAGTTCTTTTTTTTTAACGTATTTGGGTCTATAACAGATGATACACATGTTTGTGTCAGTAAATGTGTGGCAGGGGTGTGTGTGGAATAACGGGGACAGAGCTGGCTGCTGTCAGACGATCAGCTGTGCAGCATCATCACAAACGGACGTCGCTTCACGTGACGCTCCGGAGGAAAGGACGTCCCGGCCATTGCTCTTAAAACTAATTTCCCTGCTTCTCGTGGTTTCCTTGCATCTCTCCATGCTTCCCTGGTGGGAGGGACTAGTCGCAGGGAAACGACGCAACTGAGGGACGCAAGGAATCCATTTAACCGAAGTGAGAAGGGCCCATTGTGCTTCTGAGCCACCGCTGCTGTCCAAACCGTGTCCTGTCCAGTTGCTATAGGGATTACAGGGACATCTGAAAAATGACATGAGTCACGCATTTGCAGAGAGGTTGTTTTTGTTGTACTCGTAGTAGTACCCAAAACGCAAAATAAACAGGGCCTTAAGTGGAAAGGATCAATGGCTTTCTTCATGAAAAAGAAGAAAATAAAACAACATAGATTAGCTCCATGGCATAATGCCGAAACCCGCAAAAATAAAGCAAAAGTCTAGACAACTTGAAAGGATATGGCGTTCCACTAAACTTGAAGAATCTCGTTTAATTTGGCATATTACTCTCAATGAATAAGAAAGCACTGCGTAAAGCGAGAGCAGCCTTACTCTTCATTAATAGATGAGAATAAGAATAATGCAAGATTTCTTTTCAGCACTGTAGCCAGGCTCACAGCCACAGCTCCATTGAGCCTTCTATTCCCATAGCACTCAGTAGTAATGATTTTATGTGCTTTTTTAACGATAAAATTGTTACTCTTAGAAACAAAATTAATGACCTCTTGCCTTTGACCAGTATAGTGTTATCAACAGCTCCCGGAAACGTAAGTTCTAATATTACACTAGATAGTAAACTAGAATGCTTTTCAGCCATAAACCTTGAACAATTACATTCAATGATTCTCTCTTCTAAACCATCAACGTGCATGTTAGACCCAATTCCAACTAAGCTGTTGAAGGAAGTTTTTCCATGAATTAGCACTTCTTTATTAAATATTATGAATATGTCTTTATTATCAGGCTATGTTCCACAATCATTCAAAGTAGCAGTGATAAAACCGCTTCTTAAAAAGCACAACCTCGATCCAGAGGTTTTAGCCAACTATAGACCTATTTCTAATCTTCCGTTCCTCTCAAAAATTCTTGAGAAAGCGGTCGCAAAACAGTTGTGTGATTACTTAAAAAACAATGATTTATTTGAAAATGTTCAGTCTGGCTTTAGAACACATCATAGCACAGAGACAGCTCTGGTTAAAGTCACAAATGATATTCTAATAGCCTCAGACAAGGGACTTGTCTCTATTCTTGTTTTGCTCGATCTCAGTGCTGCATTTGATACTATCGACCATGATATCCTATTGCAAAGACTAGAGCACTTAGTTGGCATACAGAGAACTGCTTTAGGTCCTATCTATCTGAACGCTCTCAGTTTGTACGTGTTAACCATGAATCTTCCACGCAAACCAAAGTTAGCCATGGAGTGCCACAGGGCTCAGTGCTCGGACCTATTTTGTTCACATTATATATGCTTCCGTTAGGCAATATTATAAGGAATCATTCTGTAAACTTTCATTGTTATGCGGATGATACTCAACTATATTTATCAATCAAGCCTGATGAAATTAATCATCTAAATAAAATTCAAGACTGCCTTAAGGACTTAAAAACGTGGATGACCTTAAACTTTTTGATGTTAAACACGACCAAAACTGAAGTTATTGTACTTGGCCCGAAGAATCTACGAAACAAATTATCTAAAGATATACTAACTATGGATGGCATTAATTTGGCCTCCAGTGAGACTGTAAGGAATCTTCGTGTTATATTTGATCAGGATTTATCCTTTAACGCCCACATAAAATCAATTTCAAGGACCGCCTACCAGAGATGTTCACAAGTCATTTTTTGCAAGTCCAAGTCAAGTCTCAAGTCTTTGGTCACGAGTCCAAGTCAAGTCTCAAGTCTTTGTGGGGTGAGACTTGATCAAGTCTCAAGTCTTTGGTCACGAGTCCAAGTCAAGTCTCAAGTCTCTAAAAAATAAAAGTCTCATGTCTCTTCTGGTTGTAATAAGCCTTCTATTGTCTGCTGCTATCCAGTCTGTTAAGAATACTGCTCAGCTATATCTAAGAAATTCAAAGCATTTACTGTGTTATTATCACTCCTATATCTATTAGCATACAGTATCAGCACTGATTAGTTGTTTGTTATATGATCACTTTAAACAGGCTATTGCAATATAAGGAAAAACATCACACTTTAGCTAAATGCAAACAACTTATAAGCAAAACACTTCAGAATCAGAAATCAGTATCACAAATACTTTATTAATCCCCCGCAGGGAAACTGTGTTAAAAGTACTTAAAAGCGGGTAATGATTAACGTTACCGACCTTTTTTATGTCATGTCAAGAGTTGGATGTCAACGCCACTCAACTCAAACATGTGTGACAAGCAAACATTCACTCATCTTTTCAAATGTTCAGTTACAAAGCTAGTAGCAAGCTAAGTTAACATGACACAGCTGATGCTGAGCTAAACATGTTTGCTAACCGTCCATGCGTTAATGTGACTGACCTCTCCGGGTGAGTTTCCAAGTGCCTGATGAAATTCGACGTTGTTGCGCCAGCATCCTTGATTTTGATATTGCAGACTTTGCAGTGTGCGCTCCTTTTGTTGGTGCTGCCAGCGTTTTGTTCGAAGTGTTTGTAGTTGAACCTAATTACAAGCGGTACAGCCGCAGGTGTGCCGCCGGTGGCCATGGTGTTACTACGAGGTAGTAACAGAGGCGCGCACGTTGCGTAATGAGCCCGGCTAAAGTAACTGGATGGCCTACCTGCCTGTCAGCCTTCCATCTGGGCACAAACTTATCTCGTGCCCTCATTGGTCATGTGCACGCTCGTGTGTGTTGGAGGAGGCGGGCTCTATAAGGAAGTAGCAGCCTCTAGCAGATTATCTCCGGATGTGTATTTTCAAATTCTAGCGATCTCGAGCCGGTTTCTCTCAAATGTACCTACCCCACCTTTAATACGCCAAAAATAGAAAACACAATGATTGTTCACGAGTCCCAACACACGAGTCCAAGTCGAGTCTGAAGTCTTTTGGTCACGAGTCCAAGTCAAGTCTGAAGTCTCTGTGTGTGCGACTTAAGTGTGACTCGAGTCCGAGTCGCAGACTCGAGTCCCCATCTCTGCCGCCTACTTCCATCTACGTAACATTGCAAAAATCAGGCATATCTTGCCTCAAAACGATGCAGAGAAACTAGTCCATACATTTGTTACTTCTAGGCTGGATTATTGTAACTCTTTATTATCAGGGAGTACCAAGAAGTCAGTCAAGTCGCTTCAGCTGATTCAAAATGCTGCAGCTCGTGTACTAACCAGAGTTAGGAAAAGGGACCACATTACTCCTGTTCTGGCTGCCTTACACTGGCTCCCTATAGAACACAGGATAGAATTTAAAATTCTTCTTCTCGCCTACAAAGCTCTTAATGGGCAGGCGCCATCTTACCTTAAAGAACTCATTATACCCTACTGTCCTACTAGGGCATTGCGTTCCAAGAATGCAGGGTTGTTGGTTGTTCCTAGAATCTCTAAAAGTACAATGGGAGCCAGAGCCTTTTCTTATCAAGCTCCACATTTGTGGAATCAGCTTCCAGTTTGTGTTCGGGCGGTAGACACCCTATCCGTTTTTAAGAATGCGCTTAAGACCTTCCTTTTTGATAAAGCTTATAGTTAGGGCTGCTTTGATTCAGCCCCTAGTTTTGCTGATATAGGCTTAGTTTGTCGGGGGACATCTTACTTCTTCCTTCTCTCTGTCTGTACCTGTGTACTCTCATGTTCCGATTAACCCAGCTTCCCCAAATGTCTTTCTTTTTGGTGTCTATATACGCCGGGATCCGGAGTCATGGATGATCCTGCCAGTCTTATCAGTTGCAAGTGTGTATTTGTTGTAATAATGACAAAAACATAATACATTTCACAGTAATTATAATAAAAAATAAAAACGATTTCCTTAAAGAATTATGATTAGTCATCAGGCTCGTGAACCCGCGGCGAGCTGGGGGTGTGTCAGTGACACACCCACGGCCAGTTTACCGCCCGCCGATTTTGCGGCAGCTCTTTCCCTCAAGAACGCTAACGAAAAAGCTCTATAATGGCAGGCAAACATTTTTTACTTGACTTCTTTTCTAAAAAGAATATAATTCACAAGAAGAAAGAGTCTAGCAGCACCGAAGCTACAAGTGAAGCTGCTACTAGTACAACAGTACATCATCAGAAGAGCCGCCTAAAGACGTGGATAATGCTAGCTAACGTGCACGTTAGTTGCGCTAGCAACGTTCCCCTGGCTAGCTCAAGCTCACCTTTCCCAGAGGTATGGACGGAGGAGATGTGGCGGAGGAAACAAGAGACATACCCGTGGAGAGACTGCAAAGCTGGGAAACTGGGCTGCAAAGTTTGTTCATCCATATCTGATGTATCAGTCTTCAAAACGCAAGGTGTGTGTGTGTGTGTGTGTGTGTGTGTGTGTGTGTGTGTGTGTGTGTGTGTGTGTGTGTGTGTGTGTGTGTGTGTGTGTGTGTGTGTGTGTGTGTGTGTGTGTGTGAAAAAAGCAGGCTGTCTGCTTATTTGCAATGTAGGCTAGGCCTAATCAGAATAATTTCCAGTCCAGATTCAATGTTTGCATTAGTAGGCTATATATATTTTTCCTTTTGTTTATTTAATAAGTTAATTTCAGGACAACTTTGGGAATTTTGTTTGTTATGAGTTTTAAATAGATTTTGAAAGTGGAGATAGAGAGAGAGAAAAGCAGCGCTGTCTGCTTAGTTGCAATACTGTAGTTTATGCAATTTAGGCCTATACATTGTTTATGTAACGTATGTGCCAGTGTGTCCATGGTTTTGAGTCTGTGTGTGTGTTGAGCACAGCGCCGTCTGCTCTTTGCAGTACAGTAAGTAAAGTAGGACTAAGCATACCGGTAGTTTCTGTGGACCTGTCTGCCCGTTTTGTGAGTGCACTGCGCGCGTGCGCACTTGTTTGGCATGACCTAATTTAAAATAGCGTCCCCCCAGTAAAAAAATCTCCACTACACCACTGCACACACCTACACGCTATACCACACACACACACACACACACACACCTACACGCTGTACCACACACACACACACACACACACACACACACACACACACACACACACACACACGCACACGCACACGCACTTACAGCTCCTAAAGCATATAATCAGGCTACAGCCGTTGTGTATTTTATTATGTGAAGCACTAAATGGTCTTAGAAAAATATCGACTCTTTGTTTGTAGATATCTAAACTACAGCAAATAAAGAGAGTAGGTCTGTTATACTGAGTGATATATATTTTACACACTGCTCTGCTTTCTGCACGGACCTCACAGCTGTTCTCTCTGTAAACATCGTGAGAGCAGTTAATAAAATAATACCCAGGGGATGCATGCAGAGCTGTCATTGGCTGAGATAAGTCCGGCCGTGCGTCACGCCTCCACCGTTCCCGGAAATGCATCCGCGGAGGAGCCGTGGAGGAACCATCAGTGTATCCTCGGTTATAGCTCCTCCAGAGAGCCTCCTCGACGCTCGATCCTCGAAGTGCATTTAGAGAAATGAGACGTCCTTCAAAATGGCGCGCTGAAATTCATTTCCGGGTCACTACCGGAGGACCGAGGAGTCGAGGAGTGGAAATTTGAGTATTGAGAAGCCTCTTTTGAAACATCTCTGTTCCCGGAAATGCATCCACGAAGGAGCCGTGGAGGACCGTGGAGGACCCATCAGTGTATCCTCGGTTATAGCTCCTCCAGAGAGCCTCCTCGACGCTCGATCCTCGAAGTGCATTTAGAGAAATGAGATGTCCTTCAACATGGCGCGTTAAATTCATGTCCGGGTCACTACCGGAGGATCGAGGAGTCGAGGAGGGGGATTTGATGAAATGAGAAAGGGCCTGTTTGTTCAGTAAAGCTATATTCTTTCACACACAGTGACGTCACGAGCTACCCACAATGCAACGCGCGCCATATATAAATACGCCATTTTCCTGGAGGTGCTAATGTAAACAGCTAGCTAAAGTAGCCAGGCAGAGCGCACTAGTTTTTTTTTCTGAATTAACGACCGAAGAAATCGCTGCATGTCTTCGGATTACATCTCTGGACTGGAGGGGTGCGCTCTAGGTCGACTCGTTACCAGCGTAAACTAGAGCTGTGTGGGTTGTCGGATTGCCCTTACAGACTGCCTGCAGATGTATGGAAAAACTAACCTTGAAAGTGGCCTTCGTCGATTTTGGCTGCATCTACGTCTAATTTCTGGAAACACCAGGTGAATACCCCACTTGTCACCATAATATTATCATGCCATTGCATTTATGTGGTATTTTAGAGTTGACTAGATATTGATTAAGGCAATAGACTATGATATTCTGCTTGCACCTCGCATGAAATGGTGGATACCGGAAGTACGGTGTCGCACTCGGCCCAATACCCGTATGTGTGTGTGAAAGAATTGCTAGCAGATAATTAGTTTAGCCTAGCAAAATGTCTTGTTGTGGTTCTAGGAGGGGTTATGTTCTTAAATATTTGTTAATGTCACATTGACAACAAGATAGCAAGTTGCCGTAAGTTATGGTCCAATTGTTAAAGTTGTGTTGTAATGCATTTAGTGGTGACCAGATTAGGATAAATGTAAAGCCCATTTTGAAAACAAATAATCTCAGGTTGCCCTCACAAAGGAGAAAATATGGGTCAAAACAACACCACTCCACTTCCACAACCCATGTGACAGCAGTCTCCGATCGGAGTGCACTCTCCCCCCCCCATGTATTCTCTCTCAGGCCCATTGAGGCTGCAGCACTGGTCCCATTACTGGATTATCACGGTCTCCATCCTAATTAACCCAGATGTGGATATTAATAAAATGAAAGCAGGTCTAGACTGGAATCGGGGTGGATTGAACAGAGAAGGTCCTGATTTCAGAAAGATCTGTCACACTCAAGTGGGACACATACGCCCCTCCTCTGACAGGGGAATGGAGTCTGTTTCTATATTAAAATACCCCCTGGCCTTTTGTAATTGGTCCCACCTCCCTTGGTGTTTGAGAGCAATGAAGAGCTGAGAATATCCACAGGAGGGGAAACCGCATTGCATGAAGAAAGAAGACAAATGTCAAGCTGATGGAAACACATGACAGCTATCACGTTTTGCTTTTTTTGTGTTTTCTTTTTGACTTTTGTCTACATTAACTTGTCCTAATTTGGGTTGCAATTAATTGTATTATTATAGTTGTGCTATTAAATGTGCTGGTAATTATATTTCATAGATCTGTCCTGCACGTAATCTGCCCGAATAATTATTTAAAGGGTCTATTCTGCTCATTTTAGCATTTTTTGCCTCTACTGTCACATGTTTACATCCTTAAAATGTTCAGAAAGGTTTTTATTTTTCTCATTCTCACTGCTTGTGCTGCTTTTTACTTTTTACGCTCCAATAGAAACCAGAGCCCAGTCTGCTCCGTTGTGATTGGTCAACCGCTTAGAGTTGTCCCGCCCCTTAGCCTATCACGTACAATGTGTTGGAGCGCTAGCCAATAGAATTGTTAGTGTTACATAGTGATGTCACTATGGGGGGAGTGTGTGGGAGAGAAAACTCCCTCACTACAGGAAAGGGAGAAACTTAAAATATATATATTATGACATCTTTGAAAGCTGTTCATAGCACCATTCCTCTCATGTCTGTCAGAGCTAAACCTCTTCTCCTTCATGATTCATGTGCCGAGTGAGAAATGTGACTAATGTTTCCAGGACAAGATGGCAGCTGTGAATCTGGTGGGAAATACACAGAACAAGCCTCCCCTGATGGAGGGACTGGATTTGACAAGTTAAAGAACAGAACGTAACTTCAACAAGTGTCTCTCTCTGACAAATACAACTTGGTTTTCCTGCCTTGAGACTTATTTTCATTGCAGCATCTTACACGGAGTGGACCAGGAGACACTGGAGGGACGAACAGGAAACAATGGCGGCTCAGACGTGACTCGCCCATCTGATTGTGTTTATGGGCATTAACAAGTTGCATTGTCTTTCTCTAATGAGTGCTTAAATGAACAGGGATGTTAGGGAAACTGAAAACGGAGCAAGACCTAACTTAATAGATTAAAAAGGTTATTGGCTATAAAAATAAAAACTGAGTGGTGGGCAGATGGACAATAAAACGATAATTATCATCTTTCCAATTAATCCTTAAAAAGCATGTATTGAGATATACACTCTTTCATCGTCTAAAACATTCTCAGAAAATCTAACCAAACTAAATTAATGTAAACTATTCACCTTCATCAGATGTTCCATCATTGGTTATGAATGTACTGCTAACATAGTCCGGGTTTAACTGGAAATATCATTGTTCTCATTTCATTTTGCACTACATTAAATGAGATTTTTTTTTTAATTCACACAACAATAAATGACTTTTACCACATGATTATTTATATACACTTTTCATTTATTGAATTACCAGTTACTATCATGATTCATATATTTACTATCATGATACTGTATGAAATAACACGTATTGGATAGAAGATGTTGGCCATATTGCCCATGGATAATACAAACAGACCACCAGGCTCGTCTTGAACACTTTCTCCAACATTAAGAAAATCAGTCTTAATATAAAGGCTTAAAAAAATATATATATATATGCCATTTAATTTCAGCGTTTTCCACTAATAATAGATAAGTCCAATGGAAGGAATTGGACACAGCTCTTGGCCCCACAGTGGCACTCCTTCCTCTGGACCCCATGGTTATCACTCTGTGTCCCAGCATCTCTCTGTGTCCCAGCATCCCTCTGTGTCCCAGCATCTCTCTGTGTCTCACTCTGTGTCCCAGCATCCCTCTGTGTCTCACTCTGTGTCCCAGCATCTCTCTGTGTCCCAGCATCCCTCTGTGTCCCAGCATCTCTCTGTGTCTCACTCTGTGTCCCAGCATCTCTCTGTGTCCCAGCATCCCTCTGTGTCCCAGCATCTCTCTGTGTCTCACTCTGTGTCCCAGCATCTCTCCGTGTCTCACTCTGTGTCCCAGCATCCCTCTGTGCAGGCGCTCTGTTTCTGTATCCTCCAGAGTAATCAAACGTCAGCTCCTCCCGTGCGTCGATGCTCCGCCCGGCAAACAGCGCCAGCCGGGGAACCACCGAGTGAACTCGGACCGGCTGCATGAGCAGGTTGGGCTGGCAGGAGTGGTTGAGAAAGCGCCCCACGTTTCCCACTCTGGCGGGGTCCACAAACGTCTCAGTGACAGAGCCTTCACCTGCGTGCTCCCTCACTGCGATTATGTAGTTATTGTCCTCCGCCCTTTGGGCCAGCTGTCTGCGTCTGGCCTCCTCAAAACTGATCACCTCTCCTGCGTACTCGCACACAAACGTCCCCTTTGGGAGTGATTTGAGTGTCCGCACCCCCCAGCCCCTTTTTTCAGTGCTGTACACCTCCAATTTGAGTGTGAGGCCTCTCTGCACCACCCGGTTGGAGCAGGCCTCGCCGCAGGAGCAGAGGGCGTTACACTCGAACACAGGGGAGCAGACACCGGAGTGTGTTCTGTGCAGGAGTGTGTGTGTGCTGTCGTACGCCTGCCCGTGTGTCTGCAGGCAGGAGCAGCTCTCAGAGGGGCAGGAGTGGGACAGGCAGGAGCATCCGGGGAGGGTGACCTCACTGGGGTCAAGAGTGCTTCCTGGTCCCTGAACATTATCTGGAGAATACTGAAAATATGACGAGAAGAAAATACTTGATTTATCGCAAGGGGACATTCACAGACTACTGAGCTACTGCCAGCACAAATAAATGTCAGGTAAAGTTTAAAAAACGGTAAGAAAAAAACCAGTTGTAACAATATTAGGTAAAAAATATCCATTGATTTATGTTTCATCAATGAATGTGCAGATGAATACATAAAAGAAAATAACAATCAGTTATCATTATCAAATACAGCTTTAGTTTCTCTTCATCACATTTTGTTATTATTGTCACTTTCATGTCAATAGCATTATATATTATAATGAACAATAAAGGTCTTTTAGAGCATCCTGAGTGAGGAGTGTAAACTAGGACAGCTCCTCTGGTTCGACAGAGGCAGTTATTTTAGATTGTATGTGCCGTAGTCAGAGGACTTCTCTGTAGCCGGTAATGATTTGCTGACACCTGCTGGTGAAATAATGTACTTCATTTGATCACAGGTTATTGTGCATCTAATAGAGGTATTAGTTTCACTATAAAGCAAGATGTAGCCATAGACTGTATGTAGTTTAAATAAATTGCATTGCACGTAGACAGAGTCAGTACTCTTACAATACTCAAAATAGCTAAATAAGTGGAGAGCTACTAAACTCTGTTAGACTCCAATGTGTTCAACTACAGACACACTAAATTACATTACCTGAAATTGAGGAAACGTCAGTACGGAGGACCTCTGCTCGATTAAAACAGGAACACTCTCAAGGCTGTTGCTCAAATCCACAGATCTGCTGTCAGAACTCATATCCGAAGTGTTGAATGAAACCAAACAGAAACATATGAGCTGGGATGTGTCGGGAGAAAAACTCACATTTCGAAGCTGTAACTTCCGGTAGTTAGATGACAGCCTAGCTCCATCTAGTGGCCATTTTGTATTACAACACTACTGTAATTACAGACCGTGGTTTGACTAGGTTAAATCAAATAATAATAATAATAATAATAATAATAATGCATTTTATTTATGGGCGCCTTTCAAAGCTCTCAAGGACATCTTACAGAGCATAATTAAAAACAAGCAACAAAGAAGAGCACACAGTAATACAAGACTTAAAAAATACTTAAAAAACAGAGACTTAAAAACAACAATCAGTTTAGCAGAGATTAAGAAATGGAATACGCCAGTTTAAAAAGGTGTGTTTTCAGGCTGGATTTGAAGGTTGGGAGTGAGTCCATATTGCGGATGTCTTGTGGGAGAGAGTTCCAGAGACGGGGGGCAGAGTGGCTGAAGGCTCGTGACCCCATGGTGACCAGGCGGGCAGATGGTACAGTGAGTTGGAAGGCAGAGGAGGATCGGAGAGTACGAGAGGGAGTGTAGATGTGAAGGAGCTCAGAGAGATATGGAGGTGCAAGAGTGTGAAGGGCCTTGAAGGTGAGGAGCAGCACATATGCTGTCATATACTGGAGTCTGGGTTGTATCTTTAATAGTATGTAGCTGTTACCACTAGAAGTACACAAGCAAACATGGCCAAACAAATCTTAACATTGACATTTTCATTGTGTGGAAAAGTATTGTGCCAATTGAGTAAAACATTGAATTATCCAGACAACTGTAGTAACGTCATATGGCCTGCAGATGACAGGATAAGGCAAAGTACTGGTATTACTCTTGAGAACTGAATATCTGCATAGCGAGCAGGTACAATCAAGAGAAATAGATAAAAAAAACATATAATGGCATATACAATCATTAAACAGAAATGTTCTTCTTAAAAGGCATAGCTTTCTTTTCTTTAAGGTTGAATCCTTGTTTTACACTCTTCGTCTTTCACTCCCTTTCTAAAGATAAACGCATGAAATCCCAAAGAAATAGAGCAGGGTGTCAAAATCAATTTCATCACGGGCCACATCAGCATTATGGTTGCACTCAAAGGGTCGGTTGTAACTTTAAGACTATATAAAAATACATATATAAATATTTAATACATATAACATAATGTATTATATTACATCATTGCCTCTGCATTGGATGATTATCGGATAGGGTAATAACTTCATAATTAACTACGTCTGAAAGCAGAAGTCTAGGGCAAATAATTGCAAGTCTCTTCAGTGAGAATGTCACAAAATGATTTAAAAAGAAAAGACAAATTCTGGAAAAACAAAAAAAAGAAGTGACATTTTGAAAAGGAAATCTAATTCTGAGAAAAAAAGCATATTTTCAAAAATGTGACATGCATTGTGGGACATGTCGTTTATGGGCAACGTGCTTCTGTAAAGTAGCATGTAACCGTATAATAAACATATTATATTCTTTGCAAGCTCTTGCGGGCCACATAAAATTAAGTCGCGGGCCGGATTTGGCCCCCGGGCCTTGAGTTTGATATCCCTGGACCTGGTAGTATCCGACATGAGCAGTGTTCATTGAATTAGCTTCCTATTGTCCGAAGATTTTAGACGGCTGTACAATTGCTGTTTTTCCCATGAATGTATGGTCTCCAGAGTGGAGAATCAATATGCATTTTGTTTTTGTCTGTGGATAAAGAAAGTTCTTCATGCCCAACCTTTCTATGATGTTGCCATGTGTAATTCATACGCAGTGGTTTAGTCTCTGCGGGCCATCTGAGGCAGATGGGGGGGAGGTCACTGTCAGCTGGCATTTCCACGCTGCACACAAGTGACCAAGGACTTTCCTTTGAGAATCAGCCTTCATCTTTGTCCTTGGGCAATATTCGAGCTGTCAGTTGTTAGTCAAGCATCTAAGTTTCACAGATTGCATACTCAATCACACGCTGAGATGTTAGAAGAAAGTATTTGACAATAAAGTCAATGATAGATTGACAGAAGTGACAACAACAGAGGTTGATGTTGAAAAGAAAGTGGGCGTCAAGACTCAACCTTTGTGCGACACAATCAGATCTTTCAAGATGAAACCGCTTTGAGAATACATTACAGACAATTGGTGCCATGTTAGTTTAGTGTGTTTGCAGATTGGAATATGATTAGTTTCGGTTCATAAAATATTAGTTACAAATGTTGACCCGCATATAGGGATCACCAAAATCATTACAATTAAATCTGAGGCGTACATGAATATCTGTACCAGAATATCTGTACCAGAATACACCTGTAAAATAACAGTAAAGAGCTGGCAGCAGAGACGCCAGCCATTTACTGTTATTTTTACGGTATCTAACTGTGAAATTATTTTACAGCCTATTACTGTAAAAGAAGATTACAGTACATTTCTGTATTTTTTTTTATTTACGGTAAAGAGCTGGCAGCAGAGACGCCAGCCATTTACTTTTATTTTTACGGTATATAACTGAAATTATTTTACAGCCTATTACTGTAAACGAAGACGCCAGCCATTTACTGTTATTTCTACGGCGGCCATACTGTAAAACGACTTGACAGCCTATTGCTGTAAAAGAGAAATACATTATATCTTTCCTTTGTTTAAATTTACAGAAAAAGTATTGGCATCACAGACCCCAGAAGTTTATTGTAATGTTACAGTATCCATACTGTTGAACAATTGTTAAAACTAATTAGCAGTTCAGAATATCTAAAAGGTTTATCTTAAATTGAATTCAGATATCATTCTAGCATTTTTGTTATGTTGGCTACATCTGCTTTAAAAAAGTCTTCATAATGAAAATGATTTATATCCATCAAAAAACATTTTATTTAAAAGGACAGTGTCAACATAAATAATGCTTTTCCAAAATACAAAAATGTTTGGACAATCCAGAGAAACAAGAGATAAACATAGCTAAATAAAATCTGATAATAGCCCGGGAGACCTTGCATTAAACAATGTGTCTTAATACTCAAGATAAAATAATGAATGATACAAAGAATTCTGTGACGTAAACCACTTAAAAGATATTTCTCTGAATTTGCTGCTGTGGATGATCTCGTAACTGAACTAAACTAAATTATTTGAAGATGAAACAGCTTTGAGAATACATTACAGACAATTGGTGCTATGTTAGTTTAGTGTGTTTGCGGATTGGAATATGATTAGTTTCGGTTCATAAAATATTAGTTACAAATGTTGACCCGCTTAGGGGGATCACCAAAATGATTACAATTAAATCTGAGGCGTACATGAATATCTGTACCAGAATACATGGTAATCCATCCAATACATGTTTAACTCAAACACACACATGTCAACTTCATGTTGGTGCGAGAGGGAATTCTAGGATATGACTAAAGTCATTAGGATTCATCCTCTGGGAATATTGAATGTATGTATTTAATATATTGCCAGTCCATCAAATAGATGCAGTATTTTTGACATGTTTCACCAGCTGGTGATGCTGCAGGAAAAGTCAGGGTGTTTACAACTAGGGTTCATCCACTGGGGGACATGAATGCCGACCTTTTCCAAGAGTATTGGACTGACTGACTGACAGACTGATATTGCCGTCCCAAGAGATGCTGCTAGCTTTGATAAAAATAACCCTGGTTTCTGTGGCGCTGAAGCTCAATGTGGATATTAAAAAGGTATTAGACTCACTTTCATAAATCCACCAACTCATGATTTTTATGTCTAATTAACAATATTTTTGTGAAAGCTAACTAAAAGAAAATAACTTTGAATGTGGCTTTGAAGCACAAAACCATTCTCCCTATATGTTCTTGTTTGCCAATTTTAAGGAGGAAAGGTGGATACTCTGCCTCAAGTACCACATATCTTCAAGAAGTATTATATTGTATTTTCCATTTCCTCACTCATATGGTTTGTTTTAGAACATTTTGAACGTTTCAAGTTGATTTGTGAACGTGTCCATTAATTGAATAACATATGTACATTCGTTTTTTTTATTGTAGTCTTTAAAATTGCCCCTAGAGTATAACTTGACATTGGTTCTCATTGTGTCCACTTACAATCGGTTGAGACGGACTCCCTTTCTCCAGATGAGGCTGAACGTTGGGGGTACTTTGGTTTAATGAGAACACACACACACACACACACACACACACACACACACACACACACACACACACACACGCATGTTCTCAGCGGGGGTTATCAACAACAGTCCAGCACTCCCCCCTGCTCCTGTGCTGATTGACTCGGCCTCAAATTGGCTGCGATGCTTCTTCTCCTTGTGAGGAGCGAGGCCCACTGGATGCTCTCCGGCTGCTCTGACGGTGCAGAACAAAGGATATATCAAAGGTTTCCCTCTCCTGCCTTCGTCAGCTTGAGTAGGCATGATTATAATGAGTTGACCTCAGAGGAGCACAAAGGGGATTCTTCTGACTACACCAGTGAGTTCATCAAAGGCCATCAAAGGCAACACACAGAGATGTACGTAGAGACTTGGGACGGAGTGGAAAAAGTGAGGGTTGGAAAACTTAAGGACCGAGAACCAGAATGGCACTAGAAGAGTTTAGACCGCCGTAAAATCAGTGCCATATCTTGGATTGTAACCAATTCAATTTGATCAAAACTTTATTGTCATTGCATAGTACAAGTGCTGAGACAACAACATACAGTCTTACTGCACAGCATCTAACCGGAAGTGCAGTACAGTGAAATATAATGCGTCTATCAGGCCCATTTTCAAATCTGCCCACTCTATGCCCTTCCACCAAGTTTTATGAAAATCAGGCTAGTAGTTTTTCCGTAATCTAGTCGACAAACAAACCGAAAACAAACCGAAAACATCACCACCTTGCCGTAGGTTATCAAGGTAAGAAACATTAATAAGAAAGTTTCAAGCACACTAACAAACAAAACATTCAAACTTTTGAGTGGAATAACAATTCACCCATGGGACTCCTGGGTGCGTTCATCTGCTGCAAGGCTCAAGGGTGTTTATCAGCATCCCGAGGCACACAACAGATTTAACTCTTCACTCTGAGTTTGAGAATGCTAGAAAGTTTGACAAAGACACAGGTTACTTTACCGTACACAGCTAAACAAGAGTTGTATTTCTTTATTAAAACTTGCCCTAAGTAAAAACGTTACCATTGGCTGCTTGGTTGTGCCACCGCAGAGAAGGTCATGTTGAGCAGAAACATTTCTTAATGTGTTTTCATTTATGCATTGATACAGAGAGACACTGTATCTAAAAGTCTTCTGTAAAAACCTTTGACTCTAAAATGTCAACAGTACCGGCCTTCGGAAGAACACATATTTACGTTTTTACGTTTGAATATAACGACATTTCAGAAAACTTTCAATACAAAAATGAACTGTCTCAACAAAGCTGATTATTCCAATATGGATGTTTCATGGTGATATCTATTAGTTATCATTTTAACCATATTCCACTGTCTGTCCTTACACTTAAGCATGTGCAAGGGCAACATGGCTTGCATAAAAGTAATGTTTTATCCTGGGGGAAATTGGGTTCTGTTGTTCCATATTACAATGTATTAAAATAAAACATTAAAAAAAATACAATATATATAAAAAAAATAAGAAGCAATAAAAAAATATATATATATCATAAAAACATGAAACATTTAAAGTAAAGATATCAAATAAAAGATCAAACAAAATATATAATGTTATGTTCTATATAATATGCAAACAAATCCTTGACAATTAAGGTAAAGGGGTATGACAGTAGTTCATAACGTCTTTTTCAGATGTTGAACTCTCCAATCAATACCCTTTGTCTTATTCCATTTATCCAGCTGTGTGTCAGTTTCGGTGTTTTGAATAGGGTTTTATATAATCAGTGAGCACATTCTCAGCACGACCCATTATTCTGTCTAAAGGACAAAACAAAGGCTCTCCGTTTGTTCCAAAGACATGTTCACTTGGCCTTGTCAAACTCAGTTATTGAATTTAAATCCCGCTGATCCGTTCATGTGTTTTAGTAGCACTACCTGTCAGTCCCGGGTTATGAGCAGCTCCAGAAAGCCTCGGTTCACTGAGCTATAAAAACATGGGGTTTCACATCCTCTGTAACTGTCAGCAGTGGTAACAGAAACAGTGTGTGTACTCACCGTTCACTGCTCATTTTCAGCACCTCTTCAGTAATGATCATGCATCGTAACTGTCTCCACATTTCTCCGGGCTGTCACTCCATTCTGAAGCGTGCACATTAAAATGGGTTGTCAATAAGAAGTCCATTTGTGCCAATTGCAGTGCAGAATGATAACAACGCACAGCACTGAACACCCTTTAATGTAATGTCATCATCATGAAAATGGAAAATGGAAAAATATGAAAAAGCATTTGACTGGTCGGCAATTTCTATTTTGTTCCTTGCATAACATGTAATTCTTTGTGAAAGTATTTACTATTGCCTGGAGCTAAATATGTTTAAAATGTTTAAATGACAGTCTCTAATTTTACAGTTCTCCATAATTGAAGTGCCATTTTAAAATAATTGTCTTTGACTTGAAACAGCATGCTCCTCAGGTTAACCAGACAAGAGTCTTAAACCATGAGTTAAAGGTGGGGTAGGTACGTTTGAGAAACCGGCTCGAGATCGCTAGAATTTGAAAATACACAACCGGAGAAAATCTGCCACTTCCTTACAGAGCCCCTCCTCCAACACACACGAACGCGCACATGACCAATGAGGGCACGAGATAAGTTTGTGCACAGATGGAAGGCTGACAGGCAGGTAGGCCATCCGGATTGGTTGTACTTTTTACAGTATTACGGCTTCTTCTACAGATGAATTTCTTTTTTGAATTTTTTGTCAAAGCACTCATTGCTATCGGGATGTTAAAAGCATTCCATGGAATATAACAAAAAGTGTATCTCGAGCCGGTTTCTGAAACTTACCTACCCCACCTTTAAGTGGTACCTCGAAATATACATTTTTAATTCATGAATCCACGGCAGGGAAGGGCAAAACTGAACAGGACTTTCCAAGGGACGACATACAAGGATCTCACAAAGATTAACAAAAGACAAGGACTTAAATACAAGCAGAACTACTCACATATAAAAGACATAGCTGGATAGGGTAGACAAAACACCAGGTGAAAAGAATCAGGCAATCCCACAGTTTAGAAAACACAAATACAGGAATTAAAAACAGATTACAGAGCTTTTTTGAAATATAAGAGGAAACACAAAGAAAAACTGTTACTATGTAAGTAAAGACTTTAACCAGATACAAAATATGTCAGGTTATCGGGAATCGTGATCAATCCATTGAAGCTCAGAAAGGCCGGATTGGTAAAATCAATGCTTTCTTCTCACTGTCTCTCATGTTCTGATGTTAATAAAGGTCTTCATAAAGGCAGGACTCGATTGGGTTCTGTATGTCAACAGCTGGTCGACCTTTTCTGACCTGCTTCTAATGTCACCATCGTGCAGCAGAAAAAGCCAGAAGCAGCATAAGGTCAGGCCAACATCTGAAGATAATATTGTTATGCAGGCTCAAATCTATAGAAGCTGCCACTGGGAAGAAAAATAAAGAGATGAGATACAAGTCAAATATTGAGAATTCTCATTATTTTGAGATGTTCAGTCATTATTCTGAGATAAAAATGACTTACAAGATCATTTGCTTCTCTTATGGCGCGTTTCCACTGCAGGCCTCGCTCGGTTTGGTTAGGCCTTATTAGGCCCGGCTCACTTTAATGCTGCGCTTCCATTACAGTTTAGGAACTGGGGCAGTTACTATAGTAACGCAGTGTAGGCGGATTCGTGACGTCATCTTCAATGAGCGCCCCAGAAAAACAACACAGCCATTAGCTCTTAGCACTCAGAGCTCACAGCTCCTCATATCTGTTCAGAAACTAGACAGAAGTTAAACAAGTACAAACCACAGACTGCCTGTGTCATGGCGAATACAGTCGCTGGTTTATTTATGACTGTAAGGCAAGGCAAGGACATTTTATTTATATAGCACTTTTCAACGCAAGGCAATTCAAAGTGCTTTACAAGAAAAAAATGAAAGACATTAAGCATTAAAAAAGAAAAGCTAATAAAATAAACATTAAGGAAAAATACATGGATAAAAGTTACAGTGCAGTCTAAAATATGAATAGTTCAATTAAACATTACAAGAAAAGTACATGGATAAAAGTTACAGTGCAGTTTAAGATGTGAATAGTTCAATTAAAAGCAGCGACAAAAAGAAAAGTCTTCAGCCTGGATTTAAAAGTAGTAAGAGTTGCAGCGGACCTGCAGGTTTCTGGTTTGTTCCAGATATTTGGAGCATAATAACTGAACGCTGCTTCTCCATGTTTAGTTCTGACTCTGGGGACAGAAAGCTGACCAGTCCCTGAAGACCTGAGAGATCTGGATGGTTCATAGTTTAGCAGGAGGTCAGTAATGTATTTTGGGCCTAAACCATTCAGTGCTTTATAAACCAGCAGCAGTATTTATAAATCTATTCTTTGACACACAGGAAGCCAGTGTAAAGACTTCAGAGCAGGAGTGATGTGATCCACTTTCTTAGTGTCAGTGAGGACTCGAGCAGCGGCGTTCTGAATCAGCTGCAGCTTTCTAATAGATTTTTTAGTGAGACCTGTGAAGACACCATTGCAGTAGTCCAGTCTACTGAAGATAAAGGCATGGACAAGTTTTTCCAAATCCTGCTGTGACATTAGTCTTTTAATCCTAGATATGTTCTTTAGGTGATAGTAGGCTGATTTAGTAACTGTTTTAATGTGACTGTTGAAACTCAGGTCAGAGTCCATGACTACACCTAGATTTCTGGCTTTATCTGTTGTTTTGAACATTGCAGGCTGAAGCTCAGCGCTAACTTTTATACGTTCTGCCTTGGCTCCAAAAACCATTACCTCAGTTTTATCTTTGTTTAATTGGAGAAAGTTCTGACACATCCAGTCATTGATTTGTTCAATGCACTTACTCAGTGTTTGAATTGGAGCATAGTCTCCTGGTGAAATTGTTACGTAAATGTGTGTGTCATCCGCTTAGCTATGGTAACTTATTTTGTTGTTCTTCATTATCTGAGCCAGTGGTAGCATGTAGATGTTAAAGAGAAGAGGCCCCAAGATGGAGCCTTGAGGAACCCCACATGTCATATTTGTCAACTCAGATGTGTATTTACCTATATAAACGAAGTTGTTTCTGTCCTTTAGGTAGGATTCAAACCAATTTAGAACTGTTTCCGAAAGTCCCACCCAGTTTTCCAGTCGGTCTAGTAATATGCTGTGGTCAACAGTGTCAAACGCAGCACTGAGATCTAATAATACAACACTGAAGTTCTGCCACTGTCTGTGTTTAAGTGGATGTCGTTAAAGACCTTTACAAGAGCAGTCTCAGTGCTGTGGTTTGGACGAAAGCCTGACTGGAACACATCGAAACAGTTATTTAAATGCAAGAAATTACTCAACTGTTGAAAAACAACTTTTTCAATGATTTTACCTAGAAATGGCAGGTTTGATATGGGCCTGTAATTGTTCATTACTGAAGCATCTAGATTATTCAGATGCTGTATAGGCCGTTGTTGTGAGTGTGGACGGTCGGAGCATATATAACGTTAGCTTAGCCAAGCTACATTTAGAAAACACGCATTTTAAAAAGGTTTTTCGCCTGCCGTCTGTCTGCAGACTTGTCAAAGCATTAATTCATGGTTTTTACTAACCGGTATCAGTATGTTGTTACTTCGGCATCATTTTGAAACGTGTATTACAATTAAATCACGGTCAAATATGTTCATCTTGTTGTAGTTGTAGCCCCCTTGCCAGCGATTCTCTCTCTAGTTTAGCATACTCAGCCCGACTCAGCCTGGTTGTTCCTGGCCCTAGAACCACAATTTAGTCGGGCCAGAAAAAAGGTGAAAAAGTCGCCCCGGGCCAAAACTAGGCCAAGTGGAAACGCAACCAAAAACGGGCCCCGCACGGCTCGGCACGCTTAAAGCGAGCTACCCGCTGCAGTGGAAACGCACCATTAGTGGCGGAAATTGACTACCATACACATCTGCTGGCTTTCTCTTGTTGTAACACAGATGCACAAATAAAAAATGCCCATAGGAACATATAATGCAATGTTTGTACAGTTTTTATGGAGTAATCAATAGAGAAATGGGCTGAGGCCATTGTATCTTTTTCTTTTCTTTTTCGTTCATGTCATACAAAGCGGAGCGTTGTCTGTAAAATTGTTTACCCATCGCATGTGCCTACTAAAATAGTCTTTTGTTTATTAGCCTTGTATATTCTGTTTCCCATGGATTGTTATGACATAACTACAGAGCACTGGATATGCCTGTTTGAATAAAGACACAACCGTGACAGAAGATGGAATAAGCATGAAGCAGCGAGACTTAACACATATTCACACCAAGAGTTTCTGCAGGCAGAACGCAGAGCTGTTTAATTGGGCCCGGGGAGAATACCTCAGAACAATCCCTGCAACAATTCATTATGCATTTAACAGATGATTCATAATCTGGAAATGCTTTATGTTTCCAGACTTCTGTTCTCTTTCCCACAGTACTCCTGCAGTATCCAGGTATAGAAGCAATCATGTCATCACGATGCAGTCCTTGACAAACTATTCTCTCCAGGTGATTTTTTTCAATTTATATGTTAGAAAAGGCTTGAATAAATAACAATATCAGCTTTGACTGCAGACTGGATTCTCCAGGCTGTCGAGATGTCCCATTACACTTCAAAGACATTTCATGTTTTGTTGACACTGGTGGCACTAATTGCCTCATTGCCGCCATGCTGCAGAGACCGAGATGTTTGTTTTATCACCATTGTCATGATCATTTCACTGATGAGTGACCATTCTTGGAATAGGCTGTTTGCATTCTGTTTGTTTTTTTGTAAAGATGATTCAAGCGCGCTATGCTGTTATCTTTCTAAAGATTTGTGTTTACCTTTCCTTTGAATTGCCTTGTGTTGAAAAGTGCTATATAAATAAACTTTCCTTGCCTTTCCAGGAAAGCATTTCCATGCCTTCGAACTATGCCAGAACATCAAATATGTGCTAGCAGGTGTTGAACAATGGTATGCACCAATGATCAAAACTAATGTAAGCATACTTCATCAAGACCATGAGTCTACAGTCACTGAATCAACATTTAGAGGATGTACTATTGGATGCACTGTTGCTTTGAGCTATACGTTAACGTCAGCTTGCTAACATGCTTACAATGACATCGCTAACGTGCTGATGTTCAGCAGGTAAAGTGTTCCCATGTTAGACATGCGTTCCTGCGTGCACCGCTCTGCTCTACTTGACGTAGCAGCGTCTCCTGAAACTGCCTTGAGATCATCTTCAATGTGAAAATGCAATGGCAACAAGCAGAGAAAGGTCTGCACTTCCTCAATTGTACGGCGTAGTGTACATAGTGTCCAATATAGCTTTGCAGGATATCATTTTTTAATTAGAGGGCTTTAAAAACTTGGGTAGCTTGGGTATTTAAAAATGTCTGTTCTGTCCCATGTCAAGCTAGTGATGCTTCTTTCTGACCAATCAGTGGCCTGCAGTGTTGTGACCTTCGAGTATCAGCTAAGGTAGTTTTGAAACATGACCTAGGTTGTATTAATAAAAGTACCAGGTACCATGTACTGTCCACATATTTTGCTAATGGAAACAAACGAAGATTAAGTTGAGAAAAGCTCCAAAGCTGATGTTTTTGCTGTACAAATTAAATTGTTCTTACCAACAAAAGTCGATGGCCGGCAGGCAAATCCAGGAGCTTCAACTGTACCACCTTCTGCACAGCACCAGCCATCAAATGCTCGCTGTGTAACAAGCACTTTGTGAGCAGTTAAATATATCTTTGTACGTGTGAGAATTGGGGAATAATAACAAGCATACAGATGCTGTCTCTGCTGGGCGGGAAGATGTGTGATGTCACACCCACACTCTCCCTGTATCAACGAATGTGACTGATTGCTTCAACTCTAGTTATACATGCCTTCTCAGGCTCCGTTTACACGGAGGCGAAACTGAGAACGAACAGAATTCGATATCAAAACAGTATTCCGTCCACACGAAATCGGCTCAAGAAACGTGTCCGTCCACAAAATACACCAAAAGCAGCGAGCATGGTTGCCTGGTTGCCCTTCTGGTTATTCCCCGGAGAACTACATTTGAGTAACATGTAGTTCATGTAGTTCTCCATGTCCACTTGTTGCTGATGGTTGTGGTAGAGGAGCTGTAGATGTTGCACTAACATCTGTAGCATGGTCAGTAGCGTCTGGAGTGGAGTGCACCAGCTGGGCGTAAGCTGGTCGTAACTCTAGGTCCGGCGTAGAACCGAAGGTTAAGACCAAACTAAAGTTATGACTAGTGCACCACTTAGACTTAAGCCCTGCATGCGTTGCGCCCGGGTGTAACTTGTACGCCTAGTAGCCTATGGAGCAGGCGTAAATCGGAAAGACAGACTAGTATCCATAGTAATGTAACGATATATAAATAACGAAGGCAGGGCGTCTTGTTTACATGTTTAACAATGAAAGGGCATTAAGAAGAGAAAGAGTCGTCCGTGATTGAACAAACCCACTGGACATCTATTCGGACAGTGAGCTGAGGGAGAGGTTCGTTTCGGCAGACAAGCCCTTTTTGACTTAATCGAGGAGATCTCCTCTCGTAAGCCATTTTTATAATATATAAAATGCCAGCCTTTTAATGTAGATATGCTAGATTGTTTTTTGCTCTAACTTAACAAACTGGGCCTTTTTTTGTAGGTTTCACCGCCTCCAGTGAAATGCGAAAGCACCCTGAGCGCGTCTGCGTGATCATTGCTGCCACTGCGGTGCGGCACAACATCTGGTGAAAAAGAGAATCCCCCTTCCGATGCCAGGAGAATTGTTGACCACCTGTGGCTCCTGCTGGCACCCGTGAAGATATCGGTGGACGACTTACCCGCAATCAACATAATAAACAACCTATAGCCCTGTATATTTGTAATATGAACGCTGTCAATTGCATTTCAATAAGCTCCCATTAATTGCGACCACATATTTTCATTAGGCCGTTTTATAGCCTATTTTATTAAAAAAACACACACAAGAACATTAAATAACAACATTTGGAGAACGATTAACATGAAATTAAGATAAAAACAAGTAGGCTACAACAAATATGATTAAAGAATGGCGAATGACACATTGTCTTCTTCAGTGATTCTTTGCTGATTCTTAAGAATTATAATTTGGAGTCTTAATTTCTTCTTCTCCAGCTCAATTTTGTCATGTTCCACTCTCAGTTTTGCGGTCTCCACCTCCACACGAACGATCTCTTTCTCCACCAGTTCCCGCTGTAGCTCTGTAAAATCCCTCTTTCTTTTTCAGGGTGGGCGTCATTTGAGATACCTCTTGACTCATCGCTGACGCTGTGGGTGTGGGACTTCCCTCTTCTCTGCGGTCCTCTGAGTCAGTACAATTGCAAGTTATTGTCAGTTACTGTCAACCCTGTGATACGCCATTGTTGTTGGCGAAACGCATCAGCAATGACACGGGTGACGCGGGGTGAGCAGGAGAGGCGGGGCTATCGCGCCATTGTTATCAGCAAATGATCGTATAGGACGTACACACAGAGCCATTTGGCCCCCCAGAGCGTTTCGTCCGCAGATCTACCCACCTTGGGAGCCGTTATCACAGGGCTATCGGATCGGGCTCCGTGTCCGCGGTTCCGCTACGGCCTCGTGTGGACGAACCGTCCATACGATAGAGAACTGTAGCGGATACAACCCGTTTCGTCTCCGTGTAAACGTGGCCTCAGTGTCTTGGACAAACCGCTCAACCCTAACCCTAAATCTAACCTAGCCCTAACCCTTAATTACCTCTGTTAATAGGTGTTGATTTCCCAAATACAGGGATCAAGGAGCCAGTGTACTCGGACCCATTAAAAGCAGTTAGCTGTGTCGATTACAAGAAGGCAAATAGTCTCACTTCAGTTTCATTTACTGAGCTGCCATCCTTTCTTTTTCCCGCAACGTGAAATGTACCTATGAATGTACTCAGCATTGGCGAGGTCCGTTTAGATTGTAAAATAAAACTACAATTTCAACTTCAATGGTTACAGTTGAACTACTTATTTAAGGATACAATGTGCTGAATTATTATATAATATACTATATCATATAACACTGCACAGGGAATGTCCCCGTAGCTGAACCTCAGCTGGAGAAAATGTAGGAAACAGATAAAACAGCAACTAGTTTGTCCATTTCATACATTCACAAACCTCCCCTGAAGACAAGAAAAGAAGGAGTTCTTACACATCATCACTTCACCCTCTGCCCCTACCGGAGAGTAATCTTGTGAGAGGAAAAGCACCTGTCAATTAGGAAGAGGAACCTGTCACCGGCTTGCTGTCAGATGTGACCTTGTGTGGGGTGATTCATGCTGGGTGTAATCAGAAGAGGATGTTTGAAGGTTAATCCTCATTTTATATTCCCTCTGCATTGAGTAGGTGGAGCAGCTATTTGTGTTTTAGAAGCTGGTATTAATATTAGATAAAAGGAGTAACAGTATAAGCCGTGCCTGGGACTCACTCAGCTACTGTATCTGTATACTGTATCGTCTGACTGCCAGACAGTTTTAAGTACAGTCAGCAGGCAGCGAATGGTTTCATCTGGTGGCTGGAACTGTGAGGTTTACCACCAATAGAACAAGGCCTGTCTTGTTTATGGATTAGCTGCTGTCAGGAAACTCTCGATTGGTCATAAACAACAGTATTTACCAGCGACGTGCAGTCAGGGGAGGCAGGGGAGACAGAGCCTCACCTGTCATACTCCAATGTAACGGAAAAACAACTAAATAAAAACTAAATGGTAATAATAATAAAATGTCTCCACTGATCTGTGTTTTAAATGTGATTTATGTACGATTCCAATCTCTTTTTATAGTCAAAATCAGCAAATTTGCCGAGCTTCGCTACAACTACGGATAGCGATGAGAAGTGAGGCAGGGACGAGCTCTGCCTCTCGTAAGCCTGGAGCGCGGGCGCTAATTTAGCGCGGGCACTTATTTTGTGAGACACATTGTTTTCTTCAGTGATTCTTTGCTGATTCTTAAGAATTATAATCTGGAGTCTTAATTTCTTCTTCTCCAGCTCAATTTTGTCATGTTCCGCTCTCAGTTTTGCGGTCTCCACACGAACGATCTCTTTCTCCACCAGTTCCCGCTGTAGCTCTGTAAAATCCCTCTTTCTTTTTCAGGGGGGGCGTCATTTGAGATACCTCTTGACTCATCGCTGACGCTGTGGGTGTGGGACTTCCCTCTTCTCTGCGGTCCTCTGAGTCAGTACAATTGCAAGTTATTGTCAGTTACTGTCAACCCTGTGATACGCCATTGTTGTTGGCGAAACGCATCAGCAATGACACGGGTGACGCGGGGTGAGCAGGAGAGGCGGGGCTATCGCGCCATTGTTATCAGCAAATGATCGTATAGGACGTACACACAGAGCCATTTGGCCCCCCAGAGCGTTTCGTCCGCAGATCTACCCACCTTGGGAGCCGTTATCACAGGGCTATCGGATCGGGCTCCGTGTCCGCGGTTCCGCTACGGCCTCGTGTGGACGAACCGTCCATACGATAGAGAACTGTAGCGGATACAACCCGTTTCGTCTCCGTGTAAACGTGGCCTCAGTGTCTTGGACAAACCGCTCAACCCTAACCCTAAATCTAACCTAGCCCTAACCCTTAATTACCTCTGTTAATAGGTGTTGATTTCCCAAATACAGGGATCAAGGAGCCAGTGTACTCGGACCCATTAAAAGCAGTTAGCTGTGTCGATTACAAGAAGGCAAATAGTCTCACTTCAGTTTCATTTACTGAGCTGCCATCCTTTCTTTTCCCCGCAACGTGAAATGTACCTATGAATGTACTCAGCATTGGCGAGGTCCGTTAAGATTGTAAAATAAAACTACAATTTCAACTTCAATGGTTACAGTTGAACTACTTATTTAAGGATACAATGTGCTGAATTATTATATAATATACTATATCATATAACACTGCACAGGGAATGTCCCCGTAGCTGAACCTCAGCTGGAGAAAATGTAGGAAACAGATAAAACAGCAACTAGTTTGTCCATTTCATACATTCACAAACCTCCCCTGAAGACAAGAAAAGAAGGAGTACTTACACATCATCACTTCACCCTCTGCCCCTACCGGAGAGTAATCTTGTGAGAGGAAAAGCACCTGTCAATTAGGAAGAGGAACCTGTCACCGGCTTGCTGTCAGATGTGACCTTGTGTGGGGTGATTCATGCTGGGTGTAATCAGAAGAGGATGTTTGAAAGTTAATCCTCATTTTATATTCCCTCTGCATTGAGTAGGTGGAGCAGCTATTTGTGTTTTAGAAGCTGGTATTAATATTAGATAGCAGGAGTAACAGTATAAGCCGTGCCTGGGACTCACTCAGCTACTGTATCTGTATACAACACACTCTCACTCCCTAAGCGTCCAATAGTGACGTTTGGTCAGTGTCCGTGGCGTCCAATTGTGACGCTCCTAGGCTCCTTCAGCGTCATAAAGGGACGCAAATAGCTTTCAACTGATTGCAATGAATTCCCATCTGCGTCGGGATTTGACGCTCATGGAAGCACGGCATTCGTTTATGTCGGCTGCCCTTAAAGGTAATGTGAGCATCCATTCCCAGGAGTAAAGGATGGAAGAAGACACTACACTACCCAGAATCCCCAGCTATCGTTTGGACTACACCATGTGCTCTTGACAAACCCGTGATAGTCCTCAAGCTCTGTGATTGGAGAGTGTGCTCCGAGGGTTAAGCCGATTCTCGAACAGCACTTGAAATGGGATGGAACCACCGCAGACTGTCCAAAACTGGATTTGAACGGGTCCACCGCGTCCCCCCTCCCCCACCCCGTCCCCAGAACTACACATGCTGGCTATTCTGTTTCGCAACATGTTCTCTATAGCACGTCTCTACTGGGAGTTGTAGTTTTAAAAGACGTTTTCGTATTTCCCATAATAAGAAGTTGCCAGTATTAAACTGTGTACATCCCTGGAGGTTTAGGGGACAGGAAACACTCACATTTAAAACATATAATTAATAAATGGTGCCCATTATGGGCAGTATTAATATATATACCCACATGCCAGCTAAGGTCAGAAGAGCTTTATTTAACAGCTGGTCTTATGTGTGTGACCCCTGTGATAACATTACATTACATTAATTGATAAGCCTGAAACATGCACTTGTCAAGGTTCAGAGGCACATTGTGCAAATATGGCAGTAGCCATCGATCAGCTTAAGATAAGATATACTTTATTGATCCCAAGTTGGAACATTTGCGTTACATCAGCATGTGTAACAGTTAAATATGCAGTTGTGTTTATTTGAACATCATTTAGTATAATCACATAAATTCTGTGTTTTATATTCAACAATTCTGTGTTCTTTATTTATTGATTGTTCAATACCTGACAAGGCCGGAGATGAAATATCTACATACATCTCATAAGAGTATAATACATTATGTATAATATCAGTTAAAATAAGTGCTTCAACATAGTTAACATTGCTGGAGGTATGCACACATATTGATAGATGTCTTGTAATGCACTGTTGAGGAACCTGCGACCCAAGTTTTTCATTCAGTGCAGAACTACACCATAGTTGTGTAGGCCTATATGATATGTCAATAAACCTTAGAACATCTTGAAATCTTGAAAGGGATGTGCAAAATAGTCATTATATACAGTATTTAATTAACAATTAGTAGAGAATAACGAGTAATGAATATACTTTATAGGGATCGTATTAATATCTAATAATAAAAATATTGAAATTCAATAACATGCTTTAACCACCAGGTGTCCCTTTATATAATCTGTGCACCTTTATGGTGTAAATACAGCCTATCTACCAACTGGATCAAATATAAAAGTGAGCCGAATTAGTGTTGATACTGCAAGGAGACGTATTGTGTGAAAAGAAATGTAAGATGTTGTTTAATGGCTGATATATTTATGATCCACGTCACGTTATCAGTTCCTCATGTTTGTCTTCTCATCAGGGCTCTATAAATACAGAACTACGGCAGATATGTAATATGTAATGCAGCCGAACCGTGTATTACAATGCCGTTATGTGATGACTTTCAAAGAGAAAAGCAAGCACACTCGGAATAAGGTATTATTATTATTTTGGTCTGTTTCCGGTATTTGTTAATGACGATGTGCTCTGAGATGTGAGCCTGGAATTGCACAGGGGGAAATAACGTCTTTAGATGCGGATTTTGTTAAACTAATATGTTTAGGCTGTGGACCAACACTATACATTGACGGGGAAGGGGGTAGCAATAAAGATAACACCATTAAACAGTTACACAACATAACAGAAATAATATCGACAGCAGCGTCCCTAGCAACCACCTTGGTAACAATGAAAACGTCGCGATTTCCTGAAGTAATCTTCGTAATAACTAGCAAACTAAAGATCATGTACATCCACTGCACACATAATCTGAAATAACAACTCATATTTCTCGCATCAAATGACATCAAAACGCATTTTAATGGCCAAACTAACTTTAAAATAGGCATTTTACACCCAGAATAAAACGAAGTTCGGCCATGTTTTCTTTTTCTGCAGGGAGAAATTTGAAGATCACGTGACATAGACGCCAGCCATCGGAATGAATGGTGAAAAAAACGGGGTTTGTCAAACAGAGCACATGGTGTAGGCCAAATGATAGCTGGGGATTCTGGGTAGTGTAGTGTCTTCTGCCATCCTTTACTCAGAAAACATATTTGTTTCTCCGAATCGAAGGGGAAAAATACAAAAGCATTGCACACAATTTAAACCAATCAATGTTGTGTAATTAACAAGGATAATCTGGTGTTTTTTAGTCGATGAGTAGTGCAGATATCACTGTAAAATCAATCGACAGTAAGAGGAGTACTTACTTCCGGGTGTAAAATTCTCCGTTATCCAATGGGAATGGATGCTCACATTGCCTTTAAGGGCAGCCGGCATAAACGAATGCCATGCTTCCATGAGCGTCAAATCCCGATGCAGATGGGAATACATTGCAATCAGTTGAAAGCTATTTGCGTCCCTTTATGACGCTGAAGGAGCCTAGGAGCGTCACAATTGGACGCCACGGACACTGACCAAACGTCGCTATTGGACGCTTAGGGAGTGAGAGTGTGTTGCTGTATACTGTATCGTCTGACTGCCAGACAGTTTTAAGTACAATCAGCAGGCAGCGAATGGTTTCATCTGATGGCTGGAACTGTGAGGTTTACCACCAATAGAACAAGGCCTGTCTTGTTTATGGATTAGCTGCTGTCAGGAAACTCTCGATTGGTCATAAACAACAGTATTTACCAGCGACGTGCAGTCAGGGGAGGCAGAGCTGTATGTCACCAATGTAATGTTTGTAGATCCCTTTATTACATTTATCCTCGCCATCCATAGTCTCTAAATAACTTATTTCACGTATATGATATTTAGGCTCGCTGGTCTCATCGTACAACGGCAATTAAAAAAGCACCAGGGGAGGCAGCCATAACCTCTGCCGCACTGAAGGGGGCGCACGTGAGCCCACAGGTTCTTGTTGCTACTGTTATTCTACGCAGAGACAGAAGACGCGAACAACAAACTAGACTTCTGAAACTAGAGGAAGATAAGGACGGAGGACTTTTACAAAAAAGTAATAGAGATTGTTGTCCAGAAGGAAAGCATGGACTTCATCTTCAAGTCAAGGTAAAACCACAATTGTAATGAAAATGGGATCTTACTAAGAAAGAACAATTCAATATTTAAATTGTGGGTATCCTTTTGTTGAACGGTCTGTTTAAAATGAATTGAAGCATCAGACTAAAAAAGCTTTTGAAAATAACCGAATATTTCGATTAAGGTCAAAATATAATATTTGTAAATCTGACTCAGGCTGGCAGGCTGTTGACCAAGTGTTAAGGATTGCTTAACACAGTCTTTTTGTCTGCTGTAATGTAATTTGTAAACACAACAACTCATAAAACATTACAGTAGAAAAACCAAGGGTCACTGGCTAAGTAGCTCATGGACTGATGAGGTTACATAGTTCGTGGGGTTACATATTTAACATTTAAGAAAATACCTGTTTATGACAATGATATTGTGTGTTGCACACACACAACAGGATGGTTAGAGCTCATCCTCAAAGTGTTAGACCTTGTATTTTTTTAAGTTACAGTCTTAAAGATCTCCATTTTCGTTTTCCAAAAGCACAACCTTTCAGATACGTACCTAAATTCTTTATTTCAACCCAAAACGTGACATTTTCTAAACCTAACTTATCAGATCAAGGTTTAATTAAAACTGGGACTGTAATCTGGGAGAAAATATGTTTCCCTCAAAACACAAGTGAGCAAACAGTTTACGAAGAGAAAACGCCGTGTTGTCAGCAGTGTATGCAGGTGAACACTGAACACTGATGGATCTCATTTGAATTCATTCCTCAGTGCTCAAAGGTCAACTACTCCTTCACCCTCACTTTGGTTTATCCTCTGCTCTCAAACCAGGCTCTCAATCTTTTAGGGTTTAAGTGGAGCGAGAGCTTCGGGAGGTTCTGGGTCACACCGTCCTCCTGCCTTCTCACTGTATGGAGATTACATTCTGAATAATTTCTCTCAGCGACTGTAGCAGGTAGGAAATCAGCTGAGAACGGTGAGGAAGAGTCCCTCCATAGGCTGAGAGAACGGGCAAATATTTGCATAATTACACTTTTTTTGTATTTGTCCAGTCTCTGCAGTTTTTATAGTTTACCTCAAGCATGATGAAAGACAAAGGGCCTTGACGCTGCAGCTGCGGAGCAATCTGTGCCACTCTCCTTCCCCTTCAGTGCAGAGATGCAGCTTTTCTCGCTCCACACCTTTGAAAGCGTACACGATGTTTTAGTGCCTTCCCCACCTGCGGGGTGTTGACCTTGTCAGTGGTATTTCAGGCTCGGAGGACTTCTTTCACTTGGCTGCCGGCACCCGCAGGTGGATTGGAGGGAGTGGTTGTCATGGAAACAGGCCACTGGGGTGGGACACGGTTGCAGGCTCCGGCACACGCTTTGAAAAGCTTTCATTGATGGCTGTCCCACTGAGCTGATTTCCGGTCTGTTACTAGGCTACCCACCGAGGCGGCACAAAGGCTCGTCCGTTGTGCAGATAAAAGGGACGGCAGCGGATTTTTCAAAGTGGCAGTTTCAATGTGCAGGTTTAACAAATGCCAGACATCGGTGGCTTTGCCCTCCTCTGTCCATCATTGTCAGCACAGGATACAAGTCTCCCTAAGGGCTCCATGACATTCACTGACATTTCCCCTCAGTGTCTACGGACATCTCTATACGCGAACAGAAGCAGTAGTATGAGACGGAATATAATTCAATTTCCTCATCAGTATTTCTTGAGGCAGAATGCACACAAAGCCAAATCTGTGAAGCATAATATGTGTCAGAAACACTTATTTGACCAACTATTAAGAATTTCTAAACAATTCACTCAAAGGAATGGAACCCAAGTCTTTATAAAAAGTTATCACACAAAGAAAGAAGGACATTTTTATTTGTTGAATGTGATCTATCAAAGAGTATTTCCAAACACGTATCTCTAGAGACAATATTTGTAAGGGATTTTGTATTTTATTTTTTGTTCCTGTGCTGCCTTTTCAACCCCAATCATGTCCCGGGTAAGTTTGACCCAAACAGTACCAAAGGATGCTACATTTGACCACAATATAAGGTTTAATCAGTAATTGGAATCAGTTATTATTATGAAAGTGTTTAAGAAAATAATTGACAAAAAGACATGTTGCTTTATATGTGTGATATTATTTTGCTAGTCATTTATTAAACACCAGTTGTGGACAAGAAAAGGAAGGAACAAGGAACATGTTGTCACAGGAGACTAAACGAAGATTGTTTGATTGCACCACAAAGCCCAGACCTGTCAATCAACATCTGGGCCCTGGAGATCCACTCTTCTAGACAGAGAGCCGCCGCGACTGAGATTTGCTTTGCAACATATAACTGTCTTACTAGACATTGCAGAGAATACAAATGGGTGTATTATATGAGTTTACTGAAAGAGAGCCAGCCTTATATCAAATGGAAATCCAACATGACACAATGATGAATAATTTGCATCAGACATGCTTTAAAGTTAATTCCCCACACAATGCAAAATGCTCAGTATATGAATCATTTGGCTGATTATAGCATCGTTGCAGCTTCGTGGTGCACAACTGTGCTGCAGTCTGTACTTGCTGTAACTGTCCATTATCCTCAATCACCACCTCCTTCAATCTCAGCTGAATTATGCTCCTTAAGTGGCTTCCTTTAAAGCCTTGAAGATACAAAGGTATGCCTGCTACAATATAACCGACAGTGAACAAATCATGCAGGCACCGAATCCACTGTCTTGGTTTTGAGCGACACATTTCCTTGTGTGTTAAGTAACTGTGTACTCCGAGGCATATTGTGCAGTAATTATATTGCACCAGGACTAGAATTTAAATTATTCGCTGATAATTGCTTTGCCGAGGCAAACACACTGCACACACAAAGATGCACACTCAACTCGGAGATTGTAACCAAAGACCTCCAGATATGCTCGTCATTCTGTATTTAATAATCCCAATGTTACGATGAGATAATGATTTTTCTTTACAGCTCCGGTTTAAGCTTCGAGCTCTTGTTTCAACCTTTAAATGTTTGTTTCTGCATGTTTATTAAATACACACTGAACACCATTTTAAACTCGATGTTATCTTCTGTAAGAATGACACTTGGTGTTGAAATCAAGGTTTTAAAAATATGAGGAAAAAAGATTTTATTGAATTTGCCCCCCAATAAACAACATGTTTGTGTCTGTAACCCACAACAAAACCAGTGATTGTAGACATATTCTAGCAAAGAAAAGAAATATTTAAGAAGTTTAAAAAGCATTACATCTATTTACCTAGTTCATAACATTCATATTTCTATTGCTGGTTTACAGTAGCTGCTCTGCAAACTTAAAGTCTAAAGTAAACATACTTATTATTGTAATCATTGAATGTACAAAAAGTAAAACAAGTCATATCTGATACAACATTACAGAGGAATTGCTAACATTATTCAATAGACAGTATATCAAGTCTAAACGTACTTTGTCAGCTTATATTTGAGTTGATAGACAAATTAGTATATATATATATATATATTTCAGTGCACAACAGTCAACAGTGAAAGAAAGATTGGCAGTCTAACATATCGCAATAGAAACATGTCAAAAACAGGTAGGATGTCAGCTCTTCATTTGCTTGAGTATGCTCTGAATCCGTGACAGTGCTCATGCTGTGTTCGTTAAAACAAGTACTAAAAATAAAGCACAGTGACTACTAAGTTCAGGAAGCTGAATAAAGCTGCCATATTGTGTCAAAATGAGCAAGGGTTAAAAAGGCAATATGCTAAACTAAAGATCTGAAAATCCCAGTTCGTCCTTCACTTTCAAAAAGCAAGTCTGAGAGAACCAAAAAAACAAACATGAAAGAAAAAACGATTGAGTTAAATTACACAAAGAAGCAAACATGTATATTTGTGCTCCTGAAATGTCTCTTTATCTCCCACTGGATGGAAGACCTCACCACATGTAATAGCTGCGCGTGGTGTCCACCTGAATGCTTTTGGTCTCCGATGAGCCCTCTTTCTCCTTCTCACTGTCTGTCTCCCACAAGTTGATAAGAGGAGGGTACAACTCGTTTAGCGGTATTGACGAGGTTTTCTGCATGTACTTTTTCAGAGAATGGTGATAGTTTTTCCTCTTCCACCGCTTGGCAATGTAAATTCCCAGCGAGGCCAGACTGACGATTGCAAACATTGTTCCCATAACTGCAGCAAGAGCTGTGTTGGTCCCTTGTTCGGATATTTCCACGGCGAAGTGGGCTTGCCTTGTCGTAACATTCACACAGGATCTCTGCGTGTGTTGGCGGATGTTGGACACGCTGAGGCACACTTCGTACTCAGTTGCTGGTTGTAAATGTGTAAGGTTGTACTCGTGGACATCAACAGGAACCCTGGCAGTGTAAGTAATATGTGGATTGTCTATTTTCATGGTGGCAGAAGACCACTTGAGATTAGAAGCCATTACATTGGAGTTTATTTTCCAGGACACCAGGATCGAGTGAGCTTCTGTCTGTTTGACGTAGATACTCATGAGCTGAGTGCTGTCTAACAGAGTGCCGTTCACCCGTAGAGCTGTCACTCTTGTGTCAGCTCCCTGGGAATTTTGCGCCACACAGGTGTATCTGCCAGATTCTTCAATTTGGATACGAGAAATTCTTAATGTCCCTTCCTTGCTGAGGCTATACTTGTCAGATAAGGTGTCCATCATTACCTTGATCCCCATTGGTGTCACCCAATAGATTTCAGGCTCTGGCTGGGACATCGCTCTGCAGTCCAAGTCCAACGTCATGCCAATATCAAGGTTCAGGTGGCTTGGGAATGTATCATGTGAAATCAAGGGCAGGCACTGGTTTGCTAATTTATGTTGGAGTACCTCCCGCACAGGCAATCCCCTTACTTCTGTTGGCAGGGCACAAAACATGGAAAGTGGTTCCATGAAACGGACGGTGGTTTTGTTGGAGCTCATCCACTGAATGACGCAGTCACACCGCAGAGGATTGGTGTGGATGCTAATCTCACGCAAGTTAGGGAGAGAGTCCACTGTGGACTGATAGAGGGCATTCAGGGCGTTGTTATTCAGCATTAGACTCTCCAAGGCTGGGACATCACGAAAGGCCTGACGGTTGATGTAAGATAACTTGGGGTTGTTTGTAGCCTCAAGCTTTGAGAGCTCAGGAAGATTGTCCAGAGAATACCGGTCAATAGAAACCAGCTCTCCCATGTTGTTGATACCCAGTTCCTTCAATCTCAGCATGTTCTTGAAGTCTCCTTCCTGAATCTTATGCACTGGGTTTTTGTTCAAATCCAAGAACTTGAGGTTAGGTAGTTTCTGAAGTGCTCTCTGAGGAACTTGGACCAGCTTATTGTCATAGAACGAGAGACTCTCAAGATTGTCAAGTCCCACAAAGGCATTACCAGGGACGTCGGTCAAATCCATCCCGGCCAACACCAGGCTTCTAAGGTTGCCCAGTGGCTTGAAATTGAAGTCCATTATTCCAACCACTGGGTTCTCCCCAATCATTAGTATTTCTAAGTTGGGCGTGGATTCAAACCACTGGCCGTTAATGGCCGTGAGCTTGTTGGAGTTGAGGTGCAGCCTGAGCAAGTTGTGCAGCCCAAATAAGGCATTGGCAGAAATGGTGTTGATCTGATTGTGGTTGATGTAGAGCTCCTGCAGGTTGCTAAGGTCCTGCAAAGAGTAGTCTGGCATTTCTGTGATCTGGTTCTCTTCCAGATGAAGCGTGGTGAGCTGGGACATATTGTTAAGGCCAACATCCCGAATGTTACTGAAGTTGTTCTGGGACAAGTCCAGCTCGGTCAGGTTGTAGAGCTGCTCCAGTTCATCATTGGTCCTGCCAATGTAGTTGCTTTGTAGGAGGATAACCTGAGTGTCACTGGAGAGGTTTGCCGGTATACGTGTTAGGCGAAGGTCATTGCAGTCCACGGTGATGGCCTCTCTGTAGGTGGACTGGGGGGTAAACCAGGGCCGGATCTCACATACACACAGCTGAGGGCACTCGTTGCTCTGGACGAAGGATAGTCCTAACGAAACCAATATCAGGCCAGAAAAAGCCTGGCCTAGAAGTAGGCAGTCTAACCTCCGTCGAGCCATGCTGGGGTAGCAAAGGAGGAGGGGCTGGTGATTTTAGGAGAAAGTTTGTTGTAGTCATCAACCAGACGTTCTGCTTATTAGGTCTTTCAGTGCAGTGAGATGGAGTCGAATCAGGAGTCGAATTACATCAAGATCTTGAAGCCCCAGAGTTATCTGGAAAACAAAATCAAAGAGTATGTCAATGTACAGAAAACAGTATCTACAGCATGTTCACAATTAAGGATACAAAATAATGTTTTAAGCAATGCTATCAGCATCGGATATTTCTGTCAATATCAGTCGGTTGCTCCCTGATTTTCTCTTGAATCAGCCAAAGGTCAAACATCTTCATTTTGGAGTAAAATATCTCAGAAACAATTGAAATGATAACCATGAAATTTGTCATACAACAAAGTAAAAGTGTTAACTCTACTTTATAAAGAAATACCTGCATCAGCGTGTAACCATTGTCATTAAAGCGTGTTAGCATGATGATGTTTGCATTTAATTCAGGGCGCTACTTGGTCAATGTACAGCCTGACCTCTACACTTTTTGAATGTAAAAATAACTGGAATACAACATAATTGTGCATGTTTTTCTTTAAAGGAAACAATTCCTCAACGGACTGAACACAACACCTGAGAGAGAATGCGAGTTATGTGCTGGATTAACAGTTTTGAGAAAATGCAAGTTCGGCTCATTACAATGCCTGCTCTGCACTGCTTGGAAACACATCAAGTTCCATCGAGGGCTTTTATCTACCCAGGCCCATAAGGACTCGATCATTAGCATCTCTGAACATTATTAAACACCATGAGAAATCAGTCTGTGCCAAGCTCAAAAGAAAGCAAAAAAATAATGTGCGTCACATTTACATTTTTAATGCAACTTCTTCAGCATTCTGAATTTAGGGCAAACATGAAAACAGAAAAGTTTTCAGACGGCCTAGAATTCATTCTAGTATGATTTGATACGGATGGAAAACTGTCAAAACTTTGGGGAAACTGTGAAACTTACAAATAGGGATTTCATGAGAGGGTCTCAGCAATTGGTTCAGAAAATGCTATTGAGTGGTAACACGGGCGTCTGTCTATCCTTACGGCAGTAACACTCACTCCAGAGACTTGGAGTGTATAGCATTCATTGTAGCACTGCTTCTTATTAAGACTAGTGCTACATTTTAAAGCTATCATTGTCTATGAATACACGGGCATTATAGAAAAATAACTCTTTGTCAACGGATGATGTCCCACGTCTTGGTCCTACTGAAATATCGATTGAATGGATTACCATTAAATTAAATGTAGACATCCATGGTATCTTGTTATGTAACTTCCAATTTATTAAAAAAAGATTGTAACACTTTATATTAAGGTACAAACATTCACTATCAACTAGTTGTTAGTTAACATCCATATTAGCAGTATATTGGCCCTTTATTAGTCATTATAAAACACTTATTAATGCCTTATTCTACATGACCATATTCTACAAGTAATAAGCCATTAGTTGAGAGTTTTTCCTCAATAACCCTCTAATTAGTGCAAGTAAGGAAGTTGTTGTACTTGAGTCTTAATATGCTCGTCTCAATATGGGCCTAATAAGGCAGTAATAGCACAAGAACAGTAATTCTCCCATAATAACAGTTGACAAATATGATCTAGTCTTATGGAACAAGACATGAAACTGTAAGTGTTAGTTGTTTATAAATAACTCAAAATGTGGTATTTATATCTAAGAATATGTTTTGGGGTATTGACAGTTCAGCTACCAATAGCAAGGTGATATTGACCTGTGTGTTTCATATTTGCACATTTATACATAGTAAACATTATACCTGCTAAACCTCAGCGTGTTCGCAATATTATTTTAAAGATGTTAGCATGCTGATACAGGACTCTTAGTTCTGTTAATGATGTAAACCATGGCTTACATTCCTTTCATCCCATGTGTGTATCACTCTCTAAATGACTTTGCTGACGTGCAAATATTATATAGACACACTTTTCCTACGCAACCCTTTTATCCCTCACAATTGTTTATTAATAGGATTAGGTTGCTGGCGCTTCTTTGACAAGAATGTGCACTTGGAGCATCCTACATCAACAGACATGTCAATTCTCCATTAGGTCTATTTACTGCACTTAAAGTGACGCCCCCATCCAGGGCAGAGCCATACGGCAGCGCTATAGCACCACCCAGCTTTATAGTCAACAGCAGCTTATGAAGATAGCACTTAAGAGGCTTTCAAACAGGACAGCTGACTAATTCAACACATGCAAACTGCCTGGCAACAGCACCATGGAGACGGAACACAGCTCTGTTCCTGCTATACTGGGGGACTCCCTATGGGACGGGGCGGGGCACGTCTGAAACAGGGATACATCTGTAAGCTATAGCACTGTATGTTGTGTCGTGCACCAGTCTGGATAGTATATGCTGAAATGGAGATTAGCTCGAGGCAGTGTTCTGGATTTAAACCCAGAGGAGAGAAACAGGTCACATCAGTTTAATTAAAAGCCAATAAAAGCAATATTTCTGTGAGATCTATGACAGTTATGGCAATGAGAAACAGTGTTAATTGATTGGTAATCACACTTTAAAACTAATGCCTCAGGGCCTTTTTGTAATTCTGCCAGTGACTAAATATTCTTTCCAAAATGATTTCAGTAACAGTAGTGAAAACAATGTGTGAAGAAAAGAAAACTGATATTTTATAGATGTTTGTTTGTACTGTCCATGCACCACAGTTATTAATAAAGAAAACCTTCATTTCTGACATGCTATTTTCTCCCAGCATGCACCATTTACATTTAAAGTAACCTTGTTTATTTCGGCTTTTATCAGGTTGGACTAGAATAACGACATTTTCAGATTTATTTGTTTTGCCTTTTTTTGCTAACTTAAGTCAAACTAAAAAGGCTGATTCAGGAAGTAAATAATCAAAAGAAAACGCTTACTATCAAAACTAGAATACAGCTGGTCATATATATATATATTTAAATAAAAACAATACATGCACACTAATCACAAATGGCTTTAAAAAATGTAATACATCAAGATGATCTTAAAAAACATAATTTTCAGCATTAACATAATTCTATTCTATTTACCACAAATGGGGTTAATCTTAGATTCCCCTCATTGGGTAAGTGCTTTGTCTGTGATCCCCTTTATGAAATGTAAGATTAAGAATTGTGTGATCCTATTTCAAACTGAACGCAAAAAATATGACACACTTGTCAAACTGAAGTGAAAAGTAAGGTAGCTGAAGTTTTAACAAACTGCTGTTCTGATGTAACAATGAACACAATAAAAAGAACAGTGTCAACATCTTGTCGGTTGATATGTCAACATCAACAACTAAACGCTGTCTGGGACATCCTGACACTGCAGGCTTCACAGGTCTGTTGTGATCCCAGAGCCACAGGAAAACCTACATCTCACAGCAGGTGGAAGAACACAACACCAAAGGCAGGAAGGCTGGCAGCGGAAAACACAAAGGTTGAAACCACGGCCGACTTTGAACCTGTGACAGGGATACATCGAATAAATATCAAAAGCTTCAGGCGGAAGGTCTGTCGTCTAAAGCACCATCTAACAATAGCTGCAGTAGGATGCAGGATCTCTTTGTCTTCGTTACTGTAGTGTCGCTTTTACCAATCATTAAAGACTTCACTTTGTAGGGCCGACGCGTTTTGACACAGATATGGATCAGGAAATGAATCTGAATATGTAAATGTATCGTCTTTTAAACAAGACATTTCCGTGTGATGTTCTATCAGTGCTCGTCATCAGAGGGTTGGTACTCGTAAAGTAAATGGAGCTGAAAGAGCACTAATTACCAAAGCAGGTAACCATATGAAAGGACATTTTGGATGTTTTAAAGTAGGGCGATATGAGGTACTTATCCATAGTTAATGTGCTGCAGTAGATGGCGTCAACACGCAACTATGTGTAACCTATAGAGTGTTCATCATACTCAATTGGAGGGCATGTGAAGGAAATGCAATGAGCTGATGATATCCGCACACAAGCCAGGATTACGTCCCTTTTATTGTGTAACCTAAACCATAACTATCACACAATACCATCCACACTGTACATCAGGGGTGTCAAACTCAATTTCATCACGGGGCACATTTGCATTATGGTTGCACTCAAAGGGCCGGTTGTAACTTTAAGACTATATAAAAATACATAAATATTTAATATATATATAAACTAATGTATTATTACATTATTGCCTTTGCATTGGATTATTATCGGATAAGGTAATAACTTCATATTTAACTACGTCTGAAAGCAGAAGTCTAGGGCAAATAATTGCAAGTCTCTTCAGTGAGCATGTCACAAAATGATTTTAAAAGACATTTAAAAAAAAAAGTCAATTCTGAGAAAAGATGCATATTTAGAAGAATAAAATTCAAATCTGAGAAAAAACTCAAATTTGAGATGCATTGTGGGACATGTAGTTTATGGTAAACATGCTTCTGTAAATCGCCATGTAACCGTATTATAAACATATGATATTCTTTGCAAGCTATTGTGGGGCCGCATGAAATGAAGTCGCGGGCCGGATTTGGCCCCCGGGCCTTGAGTTTGACACCCCTGCTGTACATAATGCTTGAATATTACACCGCATACACAATGTGGTAAGATTTCCCTAAATTAAAGTTGTCGGACATTTATATTCAAGATTGTAGGTTCTTTTTTATTTTACTAGTTAGAAGCTTTTACCCAAAGCGACTAAAATACTCAATACTGTGTGCAATCCCCACCGGAGCAATTTGGGGTGAAGTGTCTTACCCAGGGACACAAAGACATGCTGACTGCAGTGGGGGTTGAACCGGTGACCCCATGATACGAACATCTACAGACAACCCACTACGCCACACGCCCCCCATTATTTAAAACTATATTTACAGCACCAGAACAGCGTTATTTCAGACTTAAAGGTGGGGTAGGTAAGTTTGAGAAACCGGCTCGAGATCGCAAGAATTTGAAAATACACAACCGGAGAAAATCTGCCACTTCCTTACAGAGCCCCTCCTCCAACACACACGAACGCGCACATGACCAATGAGGGCAGGAGATAAGTTTGTGCCCCGATGGAAGGCTGACAGGCAGGTAGGCCGTCCATTGGTTGTACTTTTTACAGTATTACGGCTTCTACAGATGAACATTTTTTTATGGATTTGTTGTCAAAGCACTTCAGATATTCATTGCTATCGGGATGTTAAGAGCATTCCATAGAATATAACAAAAAGTGTATCTCGAGCCGGTTTCTGAAATGTACCTACCCCACCTTTAAGAGTTTGTGTTATTTTGAGTAATTGGACATCATTGCTAGTAACTAGTGGATCCTAACTCAATGGGCTACTCTCAAAGCTGGGAACTTTTCATGGCCCAAGTATCGAAAGTCAAATGAATTATGTACAGAAGGCTGCCATGTCAACTCTGAACACACCTGACAGCCATGGAAAAGCTCACTTTCATTGCATCTCGTTACAGACGATGATCCCTGTCATTTCCAGTTGGGAAAGTGTCACTTGCATTGATCCAGATGGTTAATTGGAAAGATGTCACTTCCAAAAGACTTTGCCTAAAAATATCCACATGCCTCTGTGGGCGGTACAGTCACAACGTTCTTATTACTTGGCAGCATCAAGCAGTTGAGTCTAGTGTTTCGCCAGAAAACTGTAACGACTTGATGTTGTGCCAATGCTCGATTATGACAATTACAGCTCATCCACACTAAGTGCTTAGAATTTGAATTGTTACCAGAAGAAGAGAGTTTGGAAACCTTAAGTACTCATCACAGAAACTGTAGAAACATTTCTGTGATGGATACTTAGGGTTGAATGATCCAGGTGCATATGTGAGGTTAGCTTAGGTCAGGGGTGTCAAACTCAATTTCATCGCGGGCCACATAAGCATTATGGTTGCACTCAAAGGGCCGGTTGTGACTTTAAGACTTTATAAATATACATATATATATATATATTTAATAAAATAATGTATTATAATACATAACTTCCTCTGCATTGGATTATTACCGGATAGGGTAATAACTTCATAATTAACTACGTCTGAAAGCAGAAGTCGAGGGCAAATAATTGCAAGTCTCTTCAGTGGCATTTCACAAAACAAGATGCATTGTGGGACATGTAGTTTATGGGCAACGTGCTCCTGTAAAGTGGCGTGTAACCGTTTAATAAACGTATTATATTCTTTGTATGCTCTTGCGGGCCACATTGAATTAAGTCGCGGGCCGGATTTGGCCCCCGGCCTTGAGTTTGACACCCCTGGCTTAGGTTAACAGAATATGTGAACGCCTTTTACAGATAAAGTGTCAGTCTGTTCGATTGAGTCCACACTAGATACAGATCCCTGTCTGAGTCAGCCTTAGGACGCTCACTGTGAAGGAAATCCTCCTTTGAATGCGGTAGAGAGGGACAAGAGTCTTGCATTCGGGAGACACTCCCACATAACCTCTCTTGCCAAGGTCGAACTTTTGACATTCTCAACACAGAAATGAGGGGAAACAAATTACAGGTGCGATAAAGTGAGATAAACCACCCCGGGGAGCCTATAAACACATCGTGTCACAACGCCAACAAAATGGAGGTGACAAAAAAAGATGAGAGAACCTGAGAGACAAAGAAACTCAACAAGGGGGAATATGTAAAATAGAGAACGACCTGAAACTGTGACAGGAAGACTAAATCAGAGGAAAACACACCTAATAAATAAAGTGAGAACTCAACTGTCAACCTTTCCTTATCCGCCTCCATCTTAGAGTTCGGATTTGAAGAGGGTTTGAGGTTCATTGCGGGGACAGCATCAAATCACATTATAGCATCCGAACAAAAGAGCTATATCAGTTTAAGTGTACGCTATATTTCGAACATCTCTACAGGTTTACATCGCCATCAGACAACACTTTTTCACAATGAACTGAAGCAGCTATCTTTGATGTCGCAAAAGCCACCAGAGTCCATTTAATAAAACAGCTTACTTAACATTTTGACATTGCAGAGAACAGAAATGTCGCTGCCTCAGTTGGATTAACTGTTATGGTGTGGGTTTTGTTATTTCTGTTCACACAATAACAGAAATCAAGTGGCTTTGGCATAGTGCGAAGGTAACGGCTACAATTAATATGTTCTTATTAAGTGTGCACTTGAAATTAGCTGTCCTTTCTTTTAGGTGGATAACATATGTGTTGTTGCCTCTGCGGAAAGCATTACTTTGCTTGGTTCTTTTGTCTGTGTCTCTGAACGGGGGGCATGCTGACCACCGTCTACTGAAGGTAAAACACTGATTATAGGTACCTCGTACAACCCTACTTTAAAACATTAAAACCATCCCTTTCCCTAAATAGAGCAATGCTCATACACCCTCCTGGGAAGCTCGAATCAAGCAGATTCAAGCCAAATAATAACTGCACCCGTGGAGACTTTCGTCATGGAAACCGTATATCTTTCCTAGGATGATAAGAGATTTGGGACTCCATGTGCCGCACATGGGTTGATTCTTTCCCTCCTGCGTCTAATTCTCTCTCCATCCCTCCCTCTGAGGGTTTGATAAAACACACTCTACATCCTCGCAGGATTCTCAATAAGCAGAAGTTGAAAAATGAGCCATATCATTTTAATCGATGCTCGTGGCAGGTTTCCTGTGGATCTGCTGTCGCCCATCCTGAGCACAACAGGGAGGAAAGAGAGTGTTCAGTAAAACTATATGGATAGCTTCCCCCGACACATGCAAACAATATGTTAAGTAACCCACGTAATAGATCAATATTTGAAGAGAGATGTGCCTGCTTACACTCCTCTGGATTTCCTATATGTGAATATGAGAAAGAGTGCGTGTGCCGCTGTGGATGCTGGCTGGCTTCACACTATATGATTCACATTAGGTCTCTCCTGGTTGGAGACAACTGGGCCACTTTGTCATCAGGAGCACTCGTAGTATTGATTTTACAGCAGCTTGATTGCTGCTCGTCTCAAACAAGTTCACCTTCAAACAGGAAGTACAAGTGTCACTAGAAGGAAATCCTCAGCCTCTCTAGGAGCTGATTGATTTGATTTGTGGTCGACTGCTTGAAGGTCTGAATCAGCAGCAAAGTCTTGGGGGAATAACCACCAGTAAGACACTATGGAGGAGCCAGCTGCACTGAAACTGCTGGTTGGGGTTTCCCTTTCCTGTAGTGTGTTATGTTTGTGTGCATGTAAAGGGTCTGCAAAGGCTAAAGGTTGAACTGAGAAAGAAATAATATGAAAAAGGAGCTTTGTGCATTTACATTGAAACATTATGCATTCGGGGAGTATACTTCACGGTCCAGTGTCTCACTTAAGTGGGCTGGATGAGTTGGGGATTGATCCACCAACAACGACCTACACCCAGCTACAATTACAGCCAAACTTCTCGACGACTTGATCTACAGCCAACACGGTTTATGGTGGAGTCAAAACAGATATGCGTTGCTTTTAATGCATCCTCCGATTGGTCGTAAATATGGGTGATTAGATATCTCCTGTGCTTGGGTGAAAAGGACCACAAGGGGCTGCCCATAACCACCCACACCTCTGTTCCCAAAAGGGCAGCACAAGTGATTTCTGTAAAATCCTCATAACTGCTGTATTAGCTTTAGAAACATGGTGTCTGAGGAGATCAAGATGGGGGGGGGGGGGGGGGGGGGGGTGTCCCTGCGTGAGACCTCAGGCCTAAGAGGACAAAGAGCTAATTCCTCAGCCCTTCTTATAGGAATAATAGTGAAGGCTCAATAACCCTGCACCCCCTCCTCACCCTGCCTTATACCCCGGGGACATCATGTTGGTGGTGGGGGTTGAAGCCCTTTACCCCCTCCCATGAGCCCTGCTGTCTCCTAAAAAGCCTGCACACACACACACACACACACACACACACACACACACACACACACACACACACACACACACACACACACACACACACACACACACACACACACACACACCACACACACACACACACACACACACACACACACACACACACACACACCACACACACACACACACACACACACACACACACACACACACACACACACACACACACACACACACACACACACACACACACACACACACACACACACACCTGCCTACAACACACACCCTTTTGTCACAACATAGCTTTATGAACAAGTTGAAAAGAAAAAAGACATCTTGAGTGTGTGTGTGTGTGTGTGTGTGTGTGTGTGTGTGTGTGTGTGTGTGTGTGTGTGTGTGTGTGTGTGTGTGTGTGTGTGTGTGTGTGTGTACTTTGTATAAGTAAGACAGGATGCCCCCTTGGGGGAACAGAAATAAAGAAAATCCGGTGATCTGCCCCCTCCTGATCATTCATTTTAAAGATGAGTTCCTGCGAGCTTCAAAATGTTTGACAGGTTCAGGCGATAACAGCAGATTGGCTTAAAACCTCCAAGAAGGACCAAACTAAGACGCACATAAATAGGGCTGCAAATAAAGAATACTTTCATTATAGACTTCTGATTATAATTCTGGTTTGGTCTAGTAATCATTTGGTCTATCGTTCCTCAAAGTCTAAGTATGTCTTTAAATGGCTTGTTTTGTCCGAACAAATGGAGACAAACAGGAATTATCCACATTTTAGAAACTGAAAAACTGTATTTTCTGCCACTTTTGCATTAAAACTAACTTCACCCATTAATTGATTAATACAAAAGCTGGCAATATTCAAACAATCGATGAATCGTCGTATCCTCACACCTTCAAACACAATGAGACGAGCTGTTTTCTTGTCCTATTTAACAGACTAAAATATGTTGTGCTCATTATTTCTGTGAGTGTTTTATTTGACAGGAGCCCACAGAGAAAAGAGGAGCTCTCAGCACTTTGTGGTTAGGAGAGGTCATACAGAGGAACAGAGCACATTACAAAATAAACCGCTTTTAGTACCCTAACCTTTCTACAGTGTGTCCCTGTGGCTAAAGTTGAGTGATGCCAGTCAGCCATCACAAAAGCGCAACAGCTGCAGCGACAGACAGAAGCAGCGTCGGTGAGCCACAATGGACCCCCTGCCAATGCAACCCCATTCTCACCACAGCATCTCCTCCACCGAGGGCCTTGACTGTGTCAAGACTTTTTGTGTTGCTTATAGATCGGAGGAATCGAGACATCTGCCGATGTACTTAAACATTAATATGCAAATCACATTGACACAACGTCGCGCTGCACTCGGCTCGTGCTGGCGCGGCAAGTACCGCAACGAGATCAAAGTTTGTTTTCATGTGGAATATGATTTGACGCATAGAACACGGGTTGATGGGTTTGACACATATGCTGTTAAAATGTTCTAATGTAGATTTAAAACAGATTTTAAGTCTGAAATGATCAAGCCAGGCTGTTTTTATGTACACAAAATGATTATGCCCTTGAGTGCGTCTGCATCCTAAATGCATCCCAACTCATTGCCTTGCAGGGATAATGATGGTTTTAAAGATGAAAACAACAAATATGAGCTACCAACATTGAGGATTGTATACGACATGGCTGCCAACAACACTTAAAATATTTTCCATGCATTTAATAAAACAACTACAAGCAGAGGAAACCCTGCCTCTCCTTCCCTGAGGACTCTCACCTTGTTGGCATTCCAGTCCGATGTTCCCACGCGCACAGCTCCTTTATCCAGAACCACGCGTCAATACGATCAATGTTATTGTGGCTTCTCATACAGCACGAGGACACATATTCCTGTATCCCATTGGGGTTCAGCTGTCTGAGCGCGTGTATCCCTGGTGTATCCAGATCAGTCACAGGGCGCCTCGGAGGGAGGCATGCTGCACGGAGATCTCCAACCTGCTGCAACCCAACAGTGTGTCGCCCCGATATCCCTCCGCTGCTGCTGGCTCCTATGGATGGGAGACGAACAATGATAAAAACACCTGGCGCTGTGCAGACCAGTCAGCTGATTCTCCGGCAGGCGATTGGCTGAGAGCGGCTGTCTGTCACTGCGGGCCAAAGCAAAGCAGAGCACCATCTGCTCCGGGCTTGTTGTGATGAGAACAAAGGCAGGAGAGGGCGGCGGGGCATGGGGGGGTTGTGGGTAGGGAGATGGGGGGTGCACATGGTATTACTGCAGGGTTTGCTAAATCTTTGAGCCTCTCTAAACACAAACCTTTGGGATTTGTTGAGTTACATTTCTAGATATTTAGTTTTTAATGATTGAGTCCATATGCTGGAGTCACATTTGCTGTTCCCTTTAAACATATAATATGAGGGATTTTGGGTTCAAATCATTAGTTTGAGGGGCTCTTTGGATAAAGATACATTTTGATACAATTTCTCTTCCTCTATATCAAGAAAAAAATAATGGTTATTTAATAGTTTAAAAGACAGCGCCTTTCCGTCTTTTTTGTATTATTTTGTCCCATTTATCTTTTGTTAGCAAACTCTGCCATATAGTTCCCAAACGGTGACATTTATTCTCATTTAATGCTGACTAAGTGCATGCCCAAAATTGTCTTGACGAACAAATATCCGCCACAACCATCTAACAAGCGCCCCCAAAGTTTCCAAACACTATAAACATGTGAGGCTGAAATATGGGGAAACATATAAGAACAAAAGTAAGAAGGCAGAATATGTGTAATGTTGTCCGATGTTGTGGAATAACATTTGACCTCATAATAGCTAGAAGAGGTTTGTAATTGGATATAAAACCATCAATTATTGATTAATGTGCTTCCTTTTGCTTATCATCAAGTTTTAAAATAGCCAAAACTATCTAAAAAAGTCAAATGTATTGTAATGAGACATTTGTTACACAATTCAGTTATAGATTACTTGAAACTTACAATTCATACCAGTCGATTTAAGTAACTTAAACGTTTTTTTGAGTAACACATTTTTCCTTCTGAAATCTTGTTTGTGGTGTCTGTAATTTGGAGATGACCGATCATTCATTTTCAAAAAATACGAGCACTATCACTTTAATGCAGGGGTGTCAAACTCAATTTCATCGCGGGCCACATTTGCATAAAGGTTGCACTCAAAGGGCCGGTTGTAACTATATAAATATATAATATATATATAAAATAATGTGTTATATTACATTATTGCCTCTGAGTGGATTAGTATCGGATAGGATAATAACTTAGTCATTAACTACGTCTGAAAGCAGAAGTCTCTTCAGTGTGCATGTCACAAAACGAGATGCATTGTGGGACATGTAGTTTATGGGCAACCTGCTTCTGTAAAGTAGCATGTAACCATATAATAAACGTATTATATTCTTTGCAAGCTCTTGCGGGGCCACAGAAAATGAAGTCGCGGGCCGGATTTGGCCCCCGGGCCTTGAGTTTGACACCCCTGCTTTAATGTGTTCTGAGTTTTATTGTACATGTTGCTTATTAAAAACTAAAATTGTATCGGTTAATACACCATTGTCTTCTAGTTGAAAACAATAAAATACACATCAGCTAATCTCACCACAATGTCCACTATGATGAAAGCCACAGGTAACATGCATAATTAATGCCATAATCTAACCAGTCGTGCATTTTACACGCGATATAATGAAACAGCAGAATAATCACAGGCACAAAGAACTACCCACAGGCCATTAAAGTATCATGCAGTGACCTTTGAGTACAATTCAATCTGAATACAGGATCACATTAAACTGCAGCTCCGGCTGAAAAGTATCCCGGCTCCATTAGCTTTGTGCGACCATGTATGATGACATCTGTATAGCATTAGCGCCATTTGAAGAATCCATTTGCTCACGGTTGTGTTGAGACAAGGAGATGATGAACCCAGTGTTGCCATACAGTACGTGAGGGCTAAACATGCTGCTCCTGTTGCCATGTCCGAAAGCATGGCACCTGCAGCAATCAAAATACGAGATGTGAAGGGGTTGAAGTGTAGAGGCCATGAATGAATAATTGCACTTCAGTCCAGAGACTCAACACCCAATCCTCCTCTTGAAGCCACCTTCCATTGAACCCCGTCTAAAGAACATGAAAACTGGGCCAAATAATTTCTGTGTCTGTGGCGCAGACCTGTTGGAAAACAGCATGCTCTTTCCTCTAGAATTAATTAGATCCATGAGTGTCCTTCACTTTGAAGCAGGACGGTCCTAATGCACTCCTTCAGTGTGTGTTCTTCAAATCTCAGGCACAGAAGGTACATTCAAATGCAAACACTTATGTCAAGCACTGAATTTAGAAAAGGTACAAACATATCCGTGTGTGTTGTTAACTCCCTCAGTACAGCTAGTTTGTCAGGGAACAGAACATATGACATAGTTTCCCCAGAATAAAGGATACATAGTTGAAATGGTTCAAATTGGTTAAAAGTTATTTATAAAAACCTTAAATAGTGAGTTAATGCTAGCTTTAAATTCTAAGCTAATGTGGCAGATTTAAATAACATTATATTAAATTAGATGTTTAAAGTAGACAAAGAACAAGGCAATGCTTTACTTTTTATCAAAACCCCTCATTTCACAAGTTATCAAGACACACAGGTTTGTTGAGGGAGGGACAGATCAGTGTTTCAAAATACTCAGCAAATGTAAAATCCTGCCATCAGTCCTCCGTTTGGCAGTTTTGCTGTGCTGTATGTGTATGTGTGCTGTGTATGTGTGCTATGTGTGCTGTGTGTGTGTGTGTGTGTGTGTGTGTGTGTGTGTGTGTGTGTGTGTGTGTGTGTGTGTGTGTGTGTGTGCACAAATATACTGTATGTCGTGTTTTTACCATGTTGGGCTGGTTAAGTCTGGCTTCTGTTAGTTGGAGTAACCGGTGTAGTTTGTATGTGTCGACAGGACATCATGCCACTATCTCTCTTGTCATTACAACTGACAAAAAGGGGCATGGGTTGACTTACAATGTGTGTTTCTATCCGTCCTGTTCAGCTGGGGATGTGATGAAATAAAGCTATAGCTTGCAAAGCCTGTTTTCACTTTATTACGACAAGTTTTTAATGAAAGCGTCTCCTCCCCCCCATCACCCCAGGTGGTGAAACTCTTGCTGCAGCCTTTCCGTGTTCGAAGTATCGAGTTCTGCTATCGACCGCCTGTGTTTACTTGTGTCGTAAACACTGGCTTTATCAGGCCTTGTCATCTCCTCAGTGGATGAGACACTGTGCATGCTAAGCTTTAGATAACATAAACTGCTTCAAAAGAAGCTCGGCAACGCACATATTTGGTGCCTCCTGCAAGCTTTAATCTCTCAGGACCAGGGTTATACACAAAGTTGTTTCCCCTCATGGCTGCCAGGTGCAATCAGATGATAGCTTTGTTTAGCGGCAACTTAGAGGCAAGTAACATCAATGAAATGCGTCTGTGTGATAGGAATGCTTATGCACGCTGCGCAACTTCTTGTTTTAAGGCGGAAAACAAATATGGATAATCTCCCAGCGGAGGCAGCGTGTGACATAATAGAAGTATATTGTTTAATATCTCCACAGCTCCCCAGCCTGCACTGCAGAGGGGAGAGGGCTATAAATAGAGAGAAACAAACAAATGCTTCTCTTGTTCAGGTACTGTCAAGTGGACGGCGGTGGGGGGTGTTCGAGGAAGGCGTGGGGGTGAAAATGATTGAGCCGGGCGAATGCAGGTCCGATGTGATGTGGCATTTGGCTGGCGAGCCTCCGGGGGGTCTGGCTGTCAGACGGAGTGACAGCCAGCTGAGCGAGAGCCAGGTGGAGCTGCAGCAGACGGAGGGGATCAATCCCAACTCTCATTTAGTGTGACTCACTGTGGCACAGGAGAGGAGAGGAGAGGAGAGGAGAGGAGAGGAGAGGAGAGGCGAGGAGAGGAGAGGAGAGGAGAGGAGAGGAGAGGAGAGGAGAGGAGAGGAGAGGAGAGGAGAGGAGAGGAGAGGTGCTTGCCTTCACCGCTGTGGGGGCTAAACTTATGTTGTATAACCTGTGCAGTTATTAAACTGTGTACTTATTCTACTGTACACTTCGTACACTTCAGGCAATATTTTGGTTTTACGCTTTAATATGATGAATTCTAATTAGTGGTGTCACAGGAATTGGTATTGCTTCAATCACAATAATAGTCTGGATTACTCACACGTTTAAAATACTTCTATTTACTTGTATGTTGGGGGAAACACACCAGATACACATGTGGTGTTTCAGTGTTTCTCAAACGTGTTCATACCAAGGACCACTTAACCAATAAAAAAACACTCGCGGACCACCTAACTCCACAAATATCCAAAAACACATCGTTTTTCTAGAACAGATTACAAATCGCCTGAAACTGGTACAAAGAAGTGGCAACACGTGTGATGAAGGTGTTGCGCTGGGCTATTTCATGCAATTGAAAGTTAAACTTAAGCTCGCTCCATTGCGGAAATATTTGCGCGAGAGTGCGGAAAAGTTAAATTAATTAATTAATTTCAAATGTGAAATTCCACCTATATACTCACGGACCGGACCACTAGGGGGCGCTCACGGGCCACCAGTGGTCCGCGGACCACACTTTGAGAAGCACTGCAGTAAAGGAATGCAGGACCAACTGGTAAGAGAAATCAGAGGTTTCTTTACTTTTTGATAACATCCCTAGTTTTGATGATTTCTGAATATTCAGTATAACTGTGAATCAGACCATTTTCTGTCCCGTATCTAAAGCATGGACACATTTGAGGTGAGTCGCTGTGATCTCCCTCTGTCTCACGAGCACAACACAACCCATGCCTGTATATTATTATTCTCTCTGCTGCTGTCAGACTGCGAGCACTATCCGACTCTTTTGGCTTTCTCCCACTCCTCTGCAAATTCAAGAAACCGGGGCATGCTTTAGCAAAATGCCTTTCCTCCGTTTCCACCAGACTAAAGAGAACGAGTGCAGAACATTAGTGGTGGATTAGGTGTGCCGTTACACAGAGCAAGTTATGGCTGCGTACCGATGTCCAAGGATCGCAGTCAGTGCATGGTCTCCGCCGGTTACGTCCTCTGCCTCTACCAAGACTTTTCTTTTTGCCGCTGCTTTTAATTGAACTATTCACATCTTAAACTGCACTGTAACTGTTTTAAAGTTTCTTTTATTATCTTTTCTTTTTAATGTCTTTCGTTTTTTGTCAAGCACTTTGAATTGCCTAGTGTTGAAAGGTGCTATATAAATAAACGTGCCTTCTCAGTGCCATTCAAGTCATGATAACCATCAGCACTGAAGTTACGACACGAAATTGGGGTCAAACTTGGTGATTCATTTGAGTTTCTGTACCGAGTTACGGTCTCCAGATGTGTTGCACGGTAACACTTTAACGTTCACAGCCCTAATTCTTTTACATCAGAGTAAACATTGTTATATACACATTTTTACATATGTATTGTTCTTATCGTACACCGTGCACATTATTACGTTATCTTCTTGCGTTCTTTTTCAATTTAATTTTATTATAAAATGGAGCAACTGTTACAAAATCTTCCCCTCGGGGTAAATAAAGTATTGTTATTCCGACGAGGGGTGTACCACACATTCTGCCTGCCATGTCCCTGAGGCTGAATTCTTGTATAAACCATCTGCCTCTAGATGATGATGTCTTCATCTGCCGCCCAGCTCTTCCTCCCTCTTCATCCCTCTTCCTCCCTCTTCCTCCCTCTTCCTCGCTCTCTGTTCTGTGTATCTCCACTCAGCCTCACAGCTCACGTTGCTGTTTCCTCCGGCAGGCCAGGCTATCCTCCCAGGGCTTGTTCAACTGTCTGCTTTTCTGCTTAGCACGGATTTCTCCTTCATCATGCACCGAGGCAGAGGTTAGGATGCACCTCACTGGCTGCTGGAAGAGGATTTGCTTCTGATTTGATTTTCAGAGACAGACATTGGGATTGAGACAGACCTCAGAGGGAGGAGCCACTGAAGGACTGGGGACAGATGTGTACTTTAATCTGTTACCTGAGGCTGTGATGGTGCACAGCACTGATATGCTGCTGTCGAGATTAACCCACATCTCCTGTTCATAATCCACCACAAGCTGTCTGCAGGTGAAATAACAAGTAGAATAAAAAAAGGGACATATACTTATTTTAAGGCTCATAGTATGTTGTGCCTCTACTCTGACATGTCTGCATGCTTTAATGTTGAAAAAGTGTTTTATTTTTCTCATACTGCCTGTGCACCTCTTTTCACCCTCTGTCTGAAACCAGAGCTCAGTCTGCTTACATTCAATGTGTTGAAGCGCTAGCTAAGTGTTACATAGTGATGTCACTATGTTACGAAAGCAAACAAAGGAGTCCAGTTGAGGCGTTTCAGGCCGACGGGGGTTTAAGGCCCTGTCACACTGTCCCGAAATTGACACCCGATGGACACACGATAAAGGAAATGTTCAAATTCGGCTGTGATCGTAGCAACATCGGGCCATTCGTGAGGGCATCTAAGCCATCGTATGACCGCCTGTGGAGTTTCTCAGGCTCCGGCAGCAACTTCGTGAGCGGCAACTTCGTAAGGCACTCGTGAGGGCATCTTGTCAAATCGTGTCATCTTCGTGTTATCATCGGTGCATTCGCCCTCACTCTGATCGGGGCGAATGCCCGATGGCACCGATGATAGCAACATGCCCTCACGATGGCCTTACGAAGGGCAAAATGGACACACAAATGTAACACGAAAATGAACCTTCGCAAGGTCCTTCGGCTATTTTTTGGCATGCCAAAGATTTTGCCTCCGCTCACGAAGTTGCTGCCAGAGCCTGAGAAACTCCACCGGCGGTCATACGATGGCTTAAGATGCCCTCACGAATGGCCCGATGTTGCTACGATCACAGCCGAATTTGAACATTTCCTTTATCGTGTGTCCATCGAGTTGTTTTATTGCACAACAAAATCATGTAAATATATTATGTAAATAACCCAATTTGTGTTCTGTGAAACTAAAAAGGATATAATATATTATTTTGAAGGACAGTTGACAGGAAATTGTTGTTGTTATGGAAACAACATTACGGAGAAAACGTAATATCTTCTACATATAAAGACGGATAAAGTAAAGAACAAAGTCTGAAGATATCAGCACTGTATCATAGTACTGTAACATAATTGTTTTTGGTACTTTCATTGCAGTTGTATTTCTTAAATGTAATGTAAATGTTGCCTTCGTGTGTGGTTCGGGGCCATCTTCGTGCGAAATTCACAATTCCATATTCGTGTGTCCATCGGGTGTACATTTCGGGACAGTGTGACAGGGCCTTTAGGGAGAGAAACTATCTATTACAATTTTCTTGTCAAAAACAAACAAAAACCAGAACAAATGAGAAAGTATATCAACTAATGTTGCACAATTGTTCACGTGAACAATATCTATTTTCCTCAAACGTATTATTTTCTTTTATGAATGTTAAAGATTTTGCATAATCCTTTTACCAAATGTATTTATTTTATGTTCAGACTTAAGTCTATATAGGTTTCAGAATAATGGGCACTTGAGACAATGGCATGGCATCATTTTAAACATTGTCGGAAACATTTGGGATAATTTAAGGACACAATTTAAGTGCATATAATATCTCTTTAGACATTTTAAAGCAGACATATCACATTATATCTTTTTGTATGGGATTGCATGTTTCTAATTCCTCCCTGATATACTGCAGGTCATTTAGTGATCCTTTTATCTGCTTATGGGAGGTGTGTGGCGCAGTGGGTTGTGCGTTGGTGTTGGGGTCAGGGGGTCACAGGTTCAAACCCCACTGCAGTCAGCATGTCGTTGTGTCCCTGGGACACTTCACCCCAAAGTGCTCCCGTGGGGATTGCCCACAGTATTGAGTGTGTAAGTGGCTTTGGATAAAAGCGTCTAATAAGTAACATGTAATGTCATGTAATAACCAACATTGAGGATATGCATGCATGGGCATGTTCTGGAGATGAACACCCTCCCTCTCCATTTTTCTCACCGTTGTATAAATACACACGAGTGACACGACGTACTCTCTGCACAGTCTGGCAACATGCAGCTCCTGGAGAGAACACATCACCTTCAGCAGCACGCAGACGGAGACATTACATTACAGGTGAGAAGGTCAATGGGAGGTAGTGAGCTCACAGTAGTCAGCTGATGGTTGCTCAGTGGTTGCCAGGCAGCTCTGGCAGCTTTATATTGGTGAGACAGCCTGATCACTTTCTCACTTGTGCTTTTTTTGGTCCTGTTTTTTTTCACCTCCTTCCCTTCCCTTTTGGCAGCATGTAACAGATTTGAGAGGTGTTTCATTACTTAGTCACTTTCCTCACTGGTATTAGTCACACGTCGAAGCAATAAGGCTTACAGTCTGTACGACTAAAATACAAATTCAGACCCCTACATAGCATATGTTTAAAAATGTCTCTTGCTGTCTGTGGTGGAGCGACGTGGGCTTTGGGATATGAATAAGCAGCACATAGGAGGGTTTCTCTGTACTCTGTCAACTGGGTGTCACGATGGCAGAGGAACAATCCTGAATCTGGAGGCGTCTCCCATCTCATCCCGAGAGAGCCGGTGAAAAAGTGACTTTACACCACAACATGCACAGGAACACGTCTTTAAATATTAATAACATCTGCCTAGTAACCAACCACGAGCTCTCTATGGGATGCTCTATTTCCCACCGAGCAGAAGACATGTCAACGCTTGAGAGAAAGGTCAGCTGCTCACTCAACTGGATGGAGGAATCAAAGAGGTGGAGATAAACCACCACCAATGAAATGCATATATTCCCACATGGAGCCGAAGACAGATCAAAACCCACCTGATAATACGCGCTCTGCTTCAGCCCCTGTGGTGGATATCCCCCTGCGATCACTGAGCTCCAGCAGGGGAGAGTTAGCCGTGAGAGTGGTGTGTGAATGGATGGTCCATTGCTCTGGTGAAAATCACTTTCTAGTATTCATAATCTCGCTGCAGGAGCCTGCGAGCAGAGAGGTAATTGTAGCAGGTTAGCTGCAGCCTTGCATTTCCCACGAGAAACACAAATATCTGAAATTCTGTTTCAAAGCTGTTGATTTCTCTCCACTTTGATTTGTAGCACTGCATCGAGGCAAAGCTATGCTCGCACTATTGTGTTTTTAAATGAAATGCAGTTTTAGGTATTCGGGCAGAAATCCTCTTTGTAGCCAAATGTCATCCTTAATCCATATCATCTCATCAGCGTGATATTATGTCTGCTCAGACTCTGGTTGTAAACATTGCTTTGTTTGACATCATTGTGCCACTTTCCTTCTGTTGTCTTTTTGGATGTCGATTTCAAATCTGTTCTACGTCATGTGACACAATAGTAACATTCGGGAGTTTGGCCTGTTCTGCTTTAAGAACTTGTCCACTTGAAACTGTTTCAAATTAAATATCTAAAATACACATTTAGCCATACAACCCTTTTGTCTATTCACGTCGGTATCACAATGCCTCACTTTTAATAATTAAAAATGTCAGGACTTTTGAAATACAAAGGTTATTTTTCTTAATGTAGGTAACCAACTGGAAAAGATCATTTGATAACGTTAGTCTTTTGCAACATGCATGGCATTTTACATTGGATGTCTTTAAAGCCTGTTTTCCATAAATTGAGCCAGAATAGGATTTTGAAGCGGGATTTATCAAATATTTAGATTCTGTCCGAAAATGTAAGCAAATGAGCACAAATTCAATAATATAATATTACATTTGCGTATTTGAAGACCCTGGTAATATAAATGTATTAAAATGTTCACTTAATTCACCTGTACTGTCTCCAACGGCTGTACTCATTATTTCATGATTTGATTTATGACCGTAAACATTTAGAAACTGCTTAAAAAAGCTGATTCAAATGAGTTAGGATTAAAAAAGCAGCTAAAACATACTTTTAAGTTACTTATTTTCCAAATATATTTAAATGTCAAGTTCTGTTAAAATCCAAAAATGAAAAACACGAGATATTTTGTGTGTGTGTGTGTGTGTGTGTGTGTGTGTGTGTGTGTGTGTGTGTGTGTGTGTGTTACGGACACTGCTCAGTCATGCTAACAACCTTGAGCATGAGATAGCTTTCCAAATCTGACTCAGCAGGTGAAAGTGACCTTGAAATGTTCTCAAGGCCACTCCATAGAGTTGCACCATAGACTCTCAGTGGGTCGGTGAATCTCAGGGGAAAGTGTTCTGCCCGCTCGGGGGTTTTGCTGTCCTTCTCTGACCCTGGACCACCTGACTGCAGAGGACTTCCATCTAGTGCTGGGAAGTCAACACATCCTCTGTATAGTTGTTTTCTCCTCCACTGAACATTTAGCATTTAGACATGGTCATGAGGGAATCGGTAAAGACTAAACAGAATCATTTATCCTAAAATACCAACACAGATCCATACTTGCAACCGAGTGTCTCCCTACTACCACCCACCCAAAACGAATCGTCATCAATCCACTGGATCTAACTTGAAAATAAGTGCGTGTTCAACAAAGGCTGTGTCTTCGGCTGTGTCTTATTGTATCTGATAAATAGCTGCCACTAAACAGGCTGTAAAGGGGGTACGCAGCGGGGTGAGTACACCTGCTGGGCACAATGCAGCTCCTTTAAACACATTTGCAAAAGAGGATTGGGTATATGTTCACCCCCTACCCCCCACCTCAAATAACTGGCTCAGAGAGAAGGAGCTTAAAAGGCCGACCTGTCAAACATAGAGTCAGCGGACCAAGTAGCAGCCTGCCTAACAGCGTGAGATCTCACCATGGACCAGGGGATCGGCTGCCTCCCCCAACAGGCTATCAAACTGCTCTTCAAACAGACACCATCTCTACTTCTTTTTGTATAAGATCGGTTGTCCATACAGTCATTGAACCTGCGGTCAACACTGGTCTGATTGCACAGAGCAGTAACACAGAATATGGACCTGATATATACTTGTTGATTAACAGATGATTGGCTTCGATAACAATAGCAGGCATCTCAACATTGTAGTTCAGTCGTTGGATGGCCAAAGAATCCTCCATTAATATTTGAGAAATTAGTACTATTAGTATGGAGGCCAAATAGCAAAGGTAAAATACTGTTGCACAGAAAGTGTACTTTGATATTTCCTTTTTTAATATCTGTATTAAATCCGTTCAGTATAAGACTATAGCTAATTTCGATGCTGAGTTGCGTCTTTTTATATTGTGTCCAACAAAGAATTTCACAAGAAACGAAAAAATAAACCATTAATGAATCAATTTACTAAGTTTTAGTACTTAGTAATTTTTGTAAGTAATAATCTGGAATGTCGGTTCAATCACGATCCATCCGAGGTAACATTTCCCTGAAACAATTACAAAAGTAAAACCCGTAAACCCACCTGTTAATATTATCAACATTGTGTCTAACAAAGCTAACCATCTTATGTCGTGCTGTGAGCTAAATGCTAAAAGCAGCTTTCTCACAATGAAAATGCTAACATGCTGGCAATGACAATTAATTGGCATCTGTACAAATGTTAGTTGAGTAGACTTGCTTCTTAGTTCTTTAGATGTTTTTTTATTGTAGTACTCTTACTTGCAGTATTTTCACAATGTGGTATCCCTACTTTTACTTAAGTTAAGGCTCTGAATGCTCTCTCCAACACTGATTATCAGGCAGGAAAGTGTGCGAGTCAGCTGTGGTGGAGCTGTGGGGACTTTGCGCAGCGATGACTTGCATTTCTATAATGCTTTTGCATAAATCTGGGACCAACAAGTGGAACTGATGCCATGTAAGGTCTGGCAGGGTTGCCCTTTGAGGCAGAAAAAGGCAGCGGAGAAAGAGGCCTGTGTATTTGCATTCCTCAGGGGAACAGATGGAGCGTCTGTCATCCATATGCATGAAGCTGGCGGCTGCCAGCCTTTCACCTTGACCCCTGCTATGGGACTGCGACCTTGGACTCAATGGAGGAGAATGGGACCAGTCTGAGATGTGCTGGTGAGACTCGGGACGTAGGCTGAATTAGTGATTGAGACTGTGGAGGAATGGCGCTCTGCTCTCCGACACCTGCCCCGTCATGTGTAATTCATGTTAGGAAATGAAGGATGGAGGGGAGGAGAAGTGGGTAAATGTCACGAAGATGCTTTTGTGTCTGCGGCAGATGTCTTGGAAAAGCTTTTAGAGAGGCATGGAGGCTAGGATATATCCAGGATTATGTGTTCTCAAAAGGATGTGTTGAGATGATTCCTCTTTTTACCGTTCTGGTCAAACCCTACAAGTAACAACTGGATATGTGGAAATGATAAAATAGCAACATATATATTTAATTAGTTCCTCTTCTTGTGTCTTTCCCATTATGTCTTTGTCCTTTTATTGTGTTTTTTACTTTTATTTATTTTTTCTACTTATGTGTATGTTTTATTTATGTTAAAAAAATAAATATTTCACGAAATAAAATAAAATAGAAGACAGACTAAAATCCAATAAAAACAGGTGTCCACTAATAGCAATTATAATAATTTGTATTTATTTAAGAACAAACTATAATGTAATGTATAATGTATAATATAATATATAATGTATAATATAATATATAATGTATAATGTATAATATAATATATAATGTATAATATAATATATAATGTATAATGTATAATATAATATATAATGTATAATATAATATATAATGTATAATGTATAATATAATATATAATGTATAATATAATATATAATGTATAATGTCAAACAATACATCAGACACAGTTTGAAACATTCCTAAGATGTTGCTGGAAACCCATTGGTGGTATTTATAAAAACATGAATGAAATGAGAAAATCAAAGAAAGATTGAATACATTATTAAAACATTGGAGAATAAACAGATGAGGTAACATATTGTGTTTGGCCTCCACTGTATGCAGGATCAAATCCAATAAAAGGATGTTTCTCCTGCTGACAGAAAAGTTATTTCTTGATTATGCAATGTATTCTGATATTCTACACCATCTGAACAGTCTGTACCTAAATTAACTTGAAATGAAACAATGGTGCAATGCTCCCATCATTTCTCGGACAAATTAAAGGTAAGGCCACTTAATCATATAATTAACCTTTACACTGTTCCACAGAAACTGAAAACAATCGCCGTGAAGAAAGCAGCAGGACCGACTGCCATCCATAATTTAAATGAACTTTTCACAGGGCTGTCTCGCCCCTTGTTTGCTCCCTTCTGTGGAAACAGATTTATCCCACAGTGATTGAAATTTAATTTCCACTGTCCAAAGGCCCCGCTGCCTCAGAATGCCAATGGGGGTGACCTTTGCATACAAAAAGATGGAGGCTCCGCTCAGTGACATGCCATTTTGTTACAACACGACAGAAGAATGAGTGATATATCAAAATATGTCAGCCGATAGATTTCCAGGTTATGTTATTAATATTCATCCAGTGATACAAGTGTAACCTTTTTATGAGGGAAACTAACATGTCCTAAGCCCTTGCCTCCATCCCACGTGAAGAAGACACTAACACTTCTTTCTTTCTCAGTGGGAAAGGTTAATCAGCATTTATTCTCGGGACAAATGACTCTGAATTTGTCACAAGTGTTTATCAGCTTCAGTTGGAAGTGAAAGAAACATACTGTCTTTCACACTTTCACAATGTCCACTCCTTTATTGGGGTGATGCTATATGCTATGTGGAAACTTCATTTTGCCACCAATTCTTTCCGTCTCCATCCAGACCATCAAGTCCTTCCAAATGAGTTGAAACTAGGTTTGACTGAGAGACTGAATAGGTAACCAAACATAAAACATACACTGTTCACAAACATATGTTTCTGGCTCATTACATACAGTGGCCGACAGATGCAAACTCGCTACAGTCAGGATCTGGAGAAACTTGTCCATGCTTTTATCTTCAGTAGACTCGACTACTGGAATGGTGTCTTCACAGGTCTCACGAAAAAATCTATTAGAAAGCTGCAGCTGATTCAGAACGCCGCTACTCGAGTCCTCACTAACACTAAGAAAGTGGATCACATCACTCCTGTTCTGAAGTCTTTACACTGGCTTCCTGTGTGTCAAAGAATAGATTTCAAAATACTGCTGCTGGTTTATAAAGCACTGAATGGTTTAGGCCCAAAATACATTTCTGACTTCCTGCTAAATTATGAACCATCCAGATCTCTCAGGTCTTCAGGGACTGGTCAGCTTTCTGTCCCCAGAGTCAGAACTAAACATGGAGAAGCAGCGTTCAGTTATAATGCTCCAAATATCTGGAACAAACTCCCAGAAACCTGCAGGTCCGCTGCAACTCTGACTACTTTTAAATCCAGCAAGAAGACTTTTCTTTTTGTCGCTGCTTTTAATTGAACTATTCATATTTTAGACTGCACTGTAACTTTTATCCATGTACTTTTCTTGTAATGTTTAATTGAACTATTCATATCTTAGACTGCACTGTAACTTTTATCCATGTATTTTTCTTTTAATGTTTATTTTATTAGCTTTTCTTTTTTAATGCTTAATGTCTTTCATTTTTTGTAAAGCACTTTGAATTGCCTTGTGTTGAAAAGTGCTATATAAACTTGCCTTGCCTTGCCTTGCCTTGCCTTGCCTTGCCTTGCCTTGCCTTGCCTTGCCTTGCCTTGCCTTGCCTTGCCTTGCCTTGCCTTGCCTTGCCTTGCCTTGCCTTGCCTTGCCTTGCCTTGCCTTGCCTTGCCTTGCCTTGCCTTGCCTTGCCTTGCCTTGCCTTGCCTTGCCTTGCCTTGCCTTGCCTTGCCTTGCCTTGCCTTGCCTGGCCTGGCCTTGCCTGGCCTTGCCTGGCCTTGCCTGGCCTTGCCTGGCCTCATGTTCCTTTGTGTTTTTGGCACATTAGTGTTTTTATATTTGCTTTGTTGTGAAGGTGCAACTCGTTTCACCTGATGGAAGTGTTTTGGGTCGTTGTAGCACGTTTGCACCTGCCAGCCACCATACAGGTTGTGATGCTGAAAGTAACACGAGATAGAAATACAGGCATACTCGCCGTCTAGGAGTCCTGGATTTCGGAAAAGAATGTTCCCCCTAATGTTGGTATTAAAAACAATATAAAACAATCAGATGACTTTTTTAAACTACAGCAATCATATTGTCGAACAGTCGTGAATTACAGTGCATTTGAATTCTACATAATAGAGACATTTAATGAATACTATGTAATTTGCTGTGCGTCTGGACGGCTTTCCACTTTAAATTCCAATATTCTAATATTAAGTAAAATTACAGCTCTTTGTTTTTTATTTCTATTTTATGTAGATAGTTTTTTGTTATAATAGTATTTTAAATAATTATGGTTTTACTCCTTTTCTTACAACTTAACTTCTCTTACTGTGTTTCTGTTAGCAACATTACACATTAGCAGCAAATTCCTTCTATATGTCAACCGACTTAGCAATAAAACTGACAGTGATTCTGATAAAAGCTTTGATTTACAAAAAGCTGGCGCATCCTGTAATTTAACTAAACCTCAGTCTAACTAGTTCAGAGCTGTTTGAGACTAAATTAAAACAAACAATAAGGCTCACATCCATTATCGTTATTGTACAGATTCTTTACAAAGTACTCCAGGGATCACTGATGATTAATGAAGACGTAACGTTTTCCTTTATATAGAATCCTATGGGATATAAGCTCCCCCTCTGATTCCTACGCTTAACTTTATTTAACCGTTGCAGTATATCACTTGTTTGACTGCAACATATTTATTCCCAGAGCAGACTCCGACAACACATTTGTCACGGCAGGGATTCCCATGTGGAAGGAGGGAGTGTGCTCAGACTGCGCGCGTACGTGCATCCTGAGGAGGAGGGAAGCTGGCAGTAAAAACCAGGGCATGGTGCCACTGTGAAACTAAAACAAGAAGTTTGCCTCACAGCCAGAGCGGGGGGGGGATTTCTCTGTGTAGAAATATGAAGTGGGTCTCCTTGAAAACTCACGACGCTGAGGCAAGAGGAACAAAGAAACACAGAGTGGGAGACGACACTGAGCGTTGAGTGCATGAGAGCATAGAAATAGGAGAGTAAGTAAGGGTTACATGGCTAAAAACCAAATAAACCAACCACTTGACCCAATATATTGATTTTAAATTATTTTATTGGTTTAAAAATGATCGTATTGCTTCAACACAACAGCTGGAACTGTGGAGACAACATTGTAACTTAAAATGACGGCAGCTTTGAACAAGATTTTCAAGGTCTGTTCACATTTTATTTCCCATTAACCAGTCTTTGAACAATAGGAGAGGCTACACCATGGGTGTTTCTCAATGTCGAGTAAAGCTGCTCCAGAGCCACTATTTCAAGCATACTACGTCATCGAGTGCCGCTGAAGGACTGTTCCAATGTCTAGAATACTTGGAATTCTACCGAGCCCGGCGTACTTCGTAGCGAGACCTTTCGTGGCTGCACATGTGTAGACTCCGCGGTCTTAAAATCCCCACAATGCTTTGCGCACGGACCAATTTCCCCAAATCTGTGGCGGACAATGTAAGGCGGGGCCTCTCATATGACGCACACCTGCACACTTGCTCGCCTGTTCCACTCTTCGTTTTCCGAATGGAAAAGGAAGTATTCTTGCCTCGCTTCTGAAGCAAGTGACTCGGAAGACATGTGCTACCAAGCAAGCGTACTCGACATTGAGAAACACCCCATGTTTCTGTTACGGTACGTCCACACAGCAGCTTTTCAAAAATCTTGAACATCTTGGAGCTGGGCGTGTCTGACAGCTTGGGGATTTTTTGCGAGCAACGCGACTAACAACCAATCACATGAATCTCCCGCCCCCGACATACAAAGCAAAAAACCCCGGGGATTTTATGCGAGCAATATTTATATATATATATAAACTCCCCAAACAGGCGAACACCTACCAGTTTCACCCCCTGTCTCTGCCACCTCCCTCCATGCCTGGTTCCTCCGGTTTGTATCCCGTTAATAGTTCTGGTCGTAAAGAACCGGGTGATTTGCTACCGTAACTTCTCGTTTGGAATATGAGGAAATGAACTGCGGTCTGGTTCTCCCTGCTTACACGCGGTTTGATTGGCTAGCGCTTCTACTGTCAGATTTGCATGAACGTGTTTGATTGGCTGGCGCTTCCAGCTCAGCTTCAAAAGTTGAACATTGCTCAACTTTGGAATCCCCACAATGCAGTTCGGCGAAAAGCGAGGCAAAGTGACTTCATCCCCATTCAAAGTCAATGGGCAGAGAAGCGTTGGAAGCGGTGGAAGATTCTTCTGAAGCTGCTGTGTGGACCTACTGTTAGTGTTTACTTCCTGTCTGTCTTCTTCTGCTGTTCCCTTATGTCGAATTCCACTTCAGCTGATTCTCTTCCCTTCTCTTGATCTGTTTTTCTTTTCTCAACTGCGGAAAGTTTAGCTATCATGAATCCAAATGTAGTTCTCTCCACAAATATAAAAATGAACATTCAAAAAGTACTCCGTGATGTTTTTGTCCACGGCTGACGTTAAATCAACGAATTGATATGACTGCACATAGTCACTTGATACTCCATAGCAACGGTATTTTCTCCTTAGCAGCAGCCTGTTAGCTAAAGATTATAACCCCTGTAACCTGCACTTGACCAATCAAAATAGCGGTGTAATATGTCCTTTAAAGGGGACCTATCATGCAAAATGCACTTTGTGATGTCTTTTATACATACACATGTGTCCCCGGTGCGTCGGGGAACTCACGCAGCGTCAGAAAATAAAACCCTCTCTCTTTTCCTCCGTACCCAAATCTTTTAAAAACGGGGGTACAACGAGTGGATACAGATTCCATCCGAACTGACGTCAAGTCGGCAGCGGACCCAGAGAAAGTTGCCATCAGAAACAATGCCTGACGTGTTTTGGACGTAATCTCGTTTTTGTTTACATTAGCAAGCCTCGCTAACACTCAGAGCTAACCCCTGCTGTAGGGCACATGTGTTTAAAAAGCAGGAAATAAAAAAGGAACTCACCTTGTGATAAACCCGCAAGAGAAAGAGCATTTGAGCTCCATACTGTTTCAGAAATAATCCTTGATGTGGTTTAGAACAGGATGGCGTTTTATCACAGCAGAATTTAACTTGATCTCCGGTTGAATTCTGATCAGGCATTAGCTCCGCCTCCTCTTCTTTCTTTTTTTTCAAGCTAAGGACCCAAGATCCGCGTTTCTCTAACAGGGCTTCAAAAGAGGGGTTTGAGCAGCATGAGGCATGGCTACAATGGGTGAACTGTTTGGTATTTTGAAAAAAATACTTCACAGACATGTTTTGTATAGGTATGGCCCTACAATATATGTTTCAAATATAGCATGATAGCTACACTTTAAACAACTGATAGTAGCACTCATGTTGCTGCTGGACAGTATATCTTGTCGGATATTCTATATGGCGGCAGGCCACAAAACGAATTTTACTCCCAGAATTAGCATATCTAATTAAATGTTCCACATACAATTCTGTGACAAATAGGATAATGTCTTAGTGCTGCGGGAGGTCTCTCTCTCCCTCTGCGTGTGTGTGTGTGTGTGTGTGTGTGTGTGTGTGTGTGTGTGTGTGTGTGTGTGTGTGCGCGCGAGTGTGTGTGTGTATCAGCTCATTTCTCACCACTGTCTCAAGAGTCTCTACATAATGAAAATATTATTGTGAGATAAGAAGAATCTAAAGGGTTACATTGACTGCCATAATTGAATGAAGGTGCTGCCTGTCAACATTTTTATTAAAGGCCAATCCTATTAAACTATTAAAACGATAATATTGACAAACAATAAGTATTAAGACTTCTGCCAGTTCCTTTTATGTTGTGTACAACATAATGTACTCAATTAAACACATATGGTAATTTATTTGACAAAACAAGCTGATAAATGAAGGTTCTGTACCAGAGGGTTAACAAATGAAACGCAGATGAATAACAACACATTTAAAAATATTCTATTCCCTAAAGCAATGCAATGAGAAATAAGAACATTAGCACAAGTGTTTCTACTTCTAAAAACAGTGAGGTCTGGTCTGTTGGTTATCCAGAAGTATGTTGTTCAATTAAAGTGTCATTTTTTTATGAAACAAGCACCGCCAGTGTTTTGGGTTGGAGGTTTCTCAGAACTTCTGAACGCATAGTAAATGAAACTCCCTGCATGTTAAGGCACCATTGTTGTTGCATGAACACCACGGTCCAATCAGAGGGTTGAGTGAGAACATCTTTGTGTATTTTGTACAACCTGATCCCAATCGATATTCCAATACAGGACCATGAGGATATATGTGGGCATACCAACTATTAACTTTTACATAGAGTTATGTGAGCAGTAATATGTGTCTTATGTGGATCATGATGTCACGTACACACACACCACACACACACACACACACACACACACACACACACACACACACACACACACACACACACACACACACACACACACACACACACACACACACACACACACACACACACACACACACACACACACACACACACACACACACACACACACACACACACACACACACACACACACACACACACACACACACACACACACACACACCACACGTTCTCACTCCCATCCCGTCACATATTGACGGACGGTCAGGGCCCCTCCCCGTCGCTATATTACGTACAGGGTACCCCTTTCCCGTCATTTTCTACGGGCAGGGCGTCCCATAGACCTTCATTGCGGACACAGCGGACCCCTTGACCGTCAGGCTTCTACGGGAAGGGCGTCCCATAGACCTTCATAATGCCTATTTTAAGGTTCATTTGGCCATTAAAATGCGTTTTGATCTCATTTTATGCGAGTAATGAGTTTTTATTTCTGATTATTTGTGCAGTACATGTACATGATGTTTAGTTTGCTAGTTATGACGAAGATTACCTTACGTCTGTGAGGAAAATGCATGGGGGTCAGAGCCTCGTATTTTTAAATATTTTTTTCCTTCTAATTTGTTATTCTTTTCAAAATAACACACTGTTATTTACTCACCAATAACATACAATTATCCTTGCTTTTATTTATTGGTTTAATTCCATAATCTCGGTCTTTTTTGGCGTTCGTCAGGAACTGAATATAAAAATAACCGGAAACAGACGTGGGCATTTCGAGCGATTACCCAAGATTCTCAGCTACGCTGATTGGATGTTTTAGCCGCAATGCATGCTGGGATTTGGTGTTTATATTATATGAAATCCGGAAAACATTTGAAAAGACTAAAATAATACTTAATTCCGAGTGCTCTTGCTTTTCTCTTTGAAAGTCATCACATAACGGCATTGTAATACACGGTTCGGCTGCATTAAATATTACAGATCTGCCGTAGTTCTTTATTTATAGCGCCCTGATGATAAGACCTATGGAAAAACTGAAGAAATGCCGCCGAAACTGAATACTTGACGTGGATCATAAATATATCAACAATTAAAAAACTTCTCAATTTCTCTTCACACAATACGTCTCCTTGCAGTATCAACACTAATTCGGCTGACTTTTACATTTGATGTAATTCATAGATAGGTTATATTTACACCATAACGGTGCACAGCTGATAAAAAAGGACTGTAGTTTTTAAAGATATTACTGATTTGAATTGGATTGCATTTTGAATGTAAGAATGTAAATACTGATTCTGAAATAGTATAGCAATATGCTGTAAAATTATGTGAAAGCATGAATAAAACTACACATCTTCAGATGTTGTACATAAGTGTCTGTGTGTACCTTGTGTGCCTAGTGGTTAAAGCACGTTATTGAATTATTGTTTTTATGTGTTATATTTGATTAAAAAAATATTAAGAGTACATATACTTTCATAGGGGGAAAGTAGAAGGTCTGTGATAGAAATATAGAATATAAAAAATCAAGAAGATACTATAAGTGATCTCTTCAATAAAACAGTTTAGTGCAGGATGTACAAAGATATTAATAGGAGGAGGTGCAAAACAGAAAAACGAATTAACCTTTATCCATCCATCCATCCATCCATCTTCTCCCGCTTATCCGTGGTCGGGTCGCGGGGGTAGCAGTTCCAGCAGAGAGCCCCAAACTTTCTTTTCCCTGGCGACATCAACCAGCTCTGACTGGGGGATCCCAAGGCGCTCCCAGGCCAGCGAAGAGATATAATCCCTCCACCTGGTCCTAGGTCTACCCCTTGGTCTCTTCCCAGCTGGACGTGCCTGGAACACCTCCCTAGGGAGGCGCCCAGGTGGCATCCTAACTAGGTGCCCGAACCACCTCAACTGGCTTCTTTCGACGCGAAGGAGGAGTGGCTCAACTCAGAGTCCCTCCCTGATGACCGAACTTCTCACCTTATCTCTAAGGGAGACACCAGCCACCCGGCGGAGGAAACCCATCTCGGCCGCTTGTATCCGCGATCTCGTTCTTTCGGTCATGACCCATCCTTCATGACCATAGGTGAGGGTAGGAACGAAAATGGCCCGGTAGACAGAGAGCTTTGCCTTCCGGCTCAGCTCCCTTTTCGTCACAACGGTGCGGTAAAGCGACTGCAATACCGCTCCCGCTGCTCCGATTCTCTGGCCCATCTCACGCTCCATTGATCCCTCACTCGAGAACAAGACCCCGAGATACTTGAACTCCTTCACTTGGGGTAAGGACTCATTCCCTACTTGGAGTGGACAGTCCATCGGTTTCCTGCTGAGAACCATGGCCTCAGATTTGGAGGTGCTGATCCTCATCCCAGCCGCTTCACACTCGGTTGCGAACCGATTCAGTGAGTGCTGAAGGTCGCAGACCGATGAAGCCATCAGAACCACATCATCTGCAAAAAGCAGTGGTGCAATCCTTAGTCCACCGAACTGCAGACCCCCCCCCCCCCACGACTACGCCTCGAAATCCGATCCATGTATATTACAAACAGGATTGGTGACAAAGCGCAGCCCTGGCGGAGGCCAACCCTCACCGGAAATGGGTCCGACTTACTGCCGAGGACCCGGACACAGCTCTCGCTTTGGGAGTACAGAGATTGGATGGCCCTGAGTAGAGACCCCCTCACCCCATACTCCCGCAGCACCTCCCACAGTAACTCCCTGGGAACCTGGTCATACGCCTTCTCCAAGTCTACAAAACACATGTAGACCGGATAAGCGTACTCCCAGGCCCCCTCCAGGATCCTTGCGAGAGTAAAAAGCTGATCCGTCGTTCCACGACCAGGACGGAATCCGCATTGTTCCTCCTCAATCTGAGGTTCGACAATCGGCCTGACCCTCCTTTCGAGTACCTTGGAGTAAACTTTCCCGGGGAGGCTGAGTAGTGTGATGCCTCTGTAATTGGCACACACCCTCTGATCCCCCTTTTTGAAAAGGGGGACCACCACCTCGGTCTGCCACTCCTTCGGTACCGTTTCCGACTTCCACGCAACGTTGATGAGACGTGTCAACCATGACAGTCCCTCAACACCCAGAGCCTTCAGCATTTCCGGGCGGATCTCATCCACCCCCGGGGCTTTGCCACTGTGGAGTTGTTTGACGACCTCAGTGACCTCCCCCCGGGAGATTGGCGTTGATCCCCCGTCATACTCCAGCTCTGCCTCTAACATAGAGGGCGGAGTTGTCGGGTTCAGGAGTTCCTCAAAGTGTTCCTTCCAACGTCCCAACACTCCATCAGTTGAGGTCAACAACGTCCCATCCTTACTGTACACAGCTTGGATGGTTCCCTGCTTCCCCCTCCTGAGGTGTCGGACAGTTTTCCAGAACAACTTTGGTGCCGCCCGAAAGTCCTTCTCCATGTCTTCTCCGAACTTCTCCCACACCCGCTGCTTTGCCTCGGCCACGGATGAGGCTGCTGCCCTTCGGGCCTGTCGGTACCCTTGCAACTGCTTCGGGAGTCCCCCGGGATAACAAATCCCTGAAGGCCTCCTTCTTCAGTCGGACGGCTTCCCTGACCACCGGTGTCCACCAGGAGGTTCGAGGGTTACCGCCCCTTGAGGCACCTAGGACCTTGAGACCACAGCTCCCCGCCGCGGCTTCGGCAATAGAGGCTTTGAACACCGACCACTCTGGTTCAATGTCCCCAACCTCCACAGGAATGCCCGAAAAGCTCCGCCGGAGGTGTGAGTTGAAGGCCTCCTGAACTTGGGCCTCCTCCAGACGTTCCCAGTTCACCCGAACTACACGTTTGGGCTTACCAGGTCTATCCAGAGGCTTCCCCCGCCACTCGACCCAACTCACCACCAGATGGTGATCAGTTGACAACTCCGCCCCTCTCTTTACCCGAGTGTCCAAAACATACGGCCTCAGGTCCGATGATACGATAACGAAATCGATCATGGACCTTCTGCCTAGGGTGCTCTGGTACCACGTACACATATGAGCATCCTTATGTTCGAACATGGTGTTTGTTATGGCCAATCCATGACTAGCACAGAAGTCCAGTAACAAACCACCACTCCGGTTCAGATCAGGGGGGCCGTTCCTCCCAATCACGCCCCTCCAAGTGTCTCCATCATTGCCCACATGTGCGTTGAAGTCTCCCAGCAAGACTAAGGAGTCCCCTTCAGGAGCCCCATACAGGACTCTTTCCAGGGTCTCCAAGAAGGCCGAATACTCTGAACTGCTGTTGGGTGCATAAGCACACACAACAGTCAGAGTTTTCCCCCCCATAACCCGCAGGCGTAGGGAGGCGACCCTCTCGTCCACTGGGGTAAACTCCAACAACGAAGCACCTAACCGGGGACTTGTGAGTATCCCCACACCCGCCCGGCGCCTCACACCTTGAGCAACTCCGGAGAAGAATAGAGTCCAACCCCTATCCAGAAGTAAGGTTCCAGAGCCGACGCTGTGCGTAGAGGTGAGCCCAACCAGATCCAACTGGTACCGCTCCACCTCCCGCACAAGCTCCGGCTCCTTCCCCCCCAGAGAGGTGACGTTCCACGTCCCCAAAGCCAGCTTCTGCCGCCCGGGTCTGGTCCGTCGAGACCCTCCGCTTTCACTGCCACCCGTCTGGCAGCGCACCCGACCCCATCGATGTTTCCCGTAGGTGGTGGGCCCGCGGGACAGAGAAGCGGAGGTGTTGCCCACGTTGCCTTTTCGGGCTGGGCCCGGCCGGGCTCCGTGGCAAGCCCGGCCACCAGACGCTCGCCGACGAGTCCTCCTTCTGGGCCTGGCTCCAGAAGGGGACCCCGGGCTTCCTCCGGGCCGGGTATCCTCACTTCTTGTTTTTCCTTTCATGAGGTATTTTGAACCAATCTTAGTCTGGCCCCTTGCCTGAGACCAATTTGCCATGGGAGACCCTACCAGGAACACAAGGTTCCAGACAACACAGCCCCCAGGTTCATCAGGGCACACAAACCTCTCTACCACGGTAAGGTGCTGGTTCTTATTAACCTTTATTTAAACATTAAATAACAGATTACGGTCTTCTTTTAAATAAGAAAAAAACGTTGGGGGTATCTATCTACAGATAAATACAAAGTACTTAACGTCTAATATATTGCTTTCCTGCAATGTTAACTATGTTGAAGCACTTATTTTAACTGATATTATACATATGGATTATACTCTTATGTATGTAGATAGAATAAGAAATGTGCAGAATATGACAGTTTAATGGTGGAGGTACACACATATTGATAGATGTCTTGTACTGCACTGTTGAGGGACCTGTGACCCACGTTTTTCATTCATTTCATAACTACACCGTAAGTTGTGTAAATGATATGTCAATACACCTTTAAAATCTTGAAAGGGATGTGCAAAATAGCCATAATATATAGTCTTTAATTAACTATTAGTAGAGAATAACGAGTAATTAATATACTTTATTACTCGTTTCCATTAATGTCAATTGCAGATACATGTTTAGTCTTCTCAAGCACAAGTATCAAATATCTCTCCTGATTGTTGGCACTTGACAATCACCTTATCTGAATTTTACTCAGGTGTAACTAAAGTCTGATTTAAGGGTTGTTTATATTTCACATCATTAATCAGAATCTGCAAAGTAACTCAAATAAATGCAGTGGAGTAAAAATACCAGGTTAACCTCTGAATTGTAGTGGAGTAGAATTACAAAGTATCAATGAGCTTTCATGTGGGTATATTAATGCTATATATTGATGCTGCGCATTATGGACAGCGATTTTTATCCATTTATTAATTATATGTTTTACATTTGATAACACCAATGTGTTTAATACTGGCAACTTCTAATTGTGGGAAAACGAAAAAGTTCAGTAGAGACGTCCCATAGAACATTTTGCGAAACACAATAGTGTAGTGTGTAGTTCTGGGGGGGCGTTCGATTCCAGTTTTGGATAGTCTGGCGTGGTTTCGTTCCATTTCACACAGCTGTTTGACGCTGTAACCTTGGCGCACTGCCACTCCAACATCCAATCCCAGACCTAGAAGAGTAATCACGGGGACTGTAGTCCTCAACGATAGCTGGGGATTCTGGGTAGTGTAGTGTCTTCGGCCGTCCTAAACTCAAACATTTTGACAATCGCAATGATGCTCGAACTGTCCCTTATAGGCCTACGTCTGTTTCCGGTTATTTTTATTTTGAAATTCAGTTCCTGACGAACACCAAAAAAGACCGAGATTATGGAATTAAACCAATAAATAAAAGCAAGGATAATTGTATGTTATTGGTGAGTAAATAACAGTGTGTTATTTTGAAAAGAATAACAAATTAGAAGGAAAAAAAGATTTAAAAAATACGAGGCTCTGAGCCCCATGCATTTTCCTCACAGACGTAAGGTAATCTTCGTCATAACTAGCAAACTAAACATCATGTACATGTACTGCACAACTAATCAGAAATAAAAACTCATTACTCGCATACAATGACATCAAAACGCATTTTAACGGCCAAATTAACCTTAAAATAGGCATTTTTCCACCGAGAATAACACGAAGGACAGCCATTGTTGTTGATCACGTGGTCTGGGAGCTGTTGCAGCGTCCATAGCAACCACCTTAGCAACCATGAATGTGTACACATTCATGAAGTAATCTTCGTCATAACTAGCAAACTAAACATCATGTACATGTACTGCACAAATAATCCGAAATAAAAACTCATTACTCGCATAAAATGAGATCAAAACGCATTTTAATGGCCAAATGAACCTTAAAATAGGCATTATGAAGGTCTATGGACGCCCTGCCCGTAGAAGCCTGACGGGCAAGGGGTCCGCTGTGTCCGCAATGAAGGTCTATGGACGCCCTGCCCGTAGAAGCCTGACAGGCAAGGGGTCCGCTGTGTCCGCAATGAAGGTCTATGGGACGCCCTGCCCGTAGAAAATGACGGGAAAGGGGTACCCTGTACGTAATATAGCGACGGGGAGGGGCCCTGACCGTCCGTCAAAAACTATTATAAAAACGTTTTGTTACATACAAATTATAGAGAAATATTATTATTAGGGCTGTCAAACGATTACAATTTTTAATCAGATTAATCACAGCTTAAAAATTAATTAATCATGATTAATCACCATTCGAACTATGTCCAAAGTGACTTACCGCAGAGGTAGACATTAAGGGTAAAATGCCACTGGCCCTCTGTTCATATTTGGTTTATTAAAATAATGATATTGTGGTCATTGTTAAAAAATGTCTGCTATTTTTACGAGTATTATTATTTGTATAATGCGCTTTCTGCCTTCCTGTCATTAGGAGTTAGACATGTATAATACGCCAATACCTTTATGTTGTCTACTCTTCACTTACTTGTCAGCATAGGTCGGCATTGATGTACAAAGCCGACAGAAGACCTTGTTTATATTGGCATCATATTGAGAGGTGACGCGTCCTAAAACCAGGAAGTAGCTGCTGGTTCCCTCCACAGAAAGGATTTCTCCACAGGGTTTTGGAAAATAGCTGGAAATAATGTCTGTGGAAAACAAACCTGTTTGATCAATGCACGTTTTGTTCAGCCGGATAATCTCCACATGTCTACCCTACTTTTATAATTTTCGAATCATAAATCTAATCGATAGATTATAAAGGGTTTTAGGACGCGTCACTGCACCACTAGAAGCCAACTCCATCCATCAAGCTGAAACGTTCTCTCCCTCTTCTTCTCCTCTCCCTCTCCTTTAACTCCTCCGGTGACTTTCTTTTATTTGAAGATTGTTTTTTGCCCGGCGCTTGGCCGGTTACCGCTGGTGTTAAAAACATTTTGGCGAAATAGTGAAGGTGCGCGCTGCCGCTCACGGGAGCCTGCTTGCGCTGCGCTCCGCAGCAAACAGCTGTTTGCTTTTCACCCAACAATGACAACCGACTCACGGAACGCTATGTTGTAGCCAGCGGCGTAGCTGTGGGTGGGCCCGGGTGGGCCTGGGCCCACCCACATGCACGTCTGGCCCACCCACAGCCAATCAGCGCTTCAGAGCGCAGAGCCGGGAAGCCCAGAAGGAAGTGCCACAAACTGCAGTTCATCTAGTGGCCGACAGGGGATGGATGCAAAAAGGAGCAATTCCCATAGACCCCCATGTTAAAATGCCCAACTTTACAGCAGAAATAAACATCTTTCTTGCCTGGATCCAATAAAACGTATTCTGGATATAGTTAGATTCCACCTTCATGACAATGGAATAGGGAGTGCATTTTTTTACCGTGAGTTTTTATAGTAAGTAAAGTAACTTTTGCCGTGAGTGAATGAAAGTATTATTTCATCTTGAGGTCTGCAGTTTAGCGTGTACACATTTGCTGAATATGAAAACACTCAGTGTGTGCCCATTGTGCGACTGTCAAGGATAAACAACCTGTGCCCCCGATATATGTTGTATGTATTATTGCTACACAAACATTACATTGCAGTTTAAGTGTCGCCAACTCCGTTTAAGAGATCTCGCCCCCGTCTGTGTGAGAGGGGGCGGGGCAGTTTACACACACGCAGCTGCTACAACATGCAGCAACACACACACACGGAGGAGATGGCGGAGAGAACGCGCTCCGAGGTGTGGTTAAACTATAGCCGTGTCTATGTGGACAATACTCGTTATCAAAAGTGGAATAAGAGTTTATCATGTGAGGGCGGTAACACGAGCAATTTGTCTAAACATTTAGCAAAAGTGCTCCACATCCAGACGGAGGAATGCACCGGGTTCCACTGTCTTTCTAGTAGCTCTGTAGCCCCATCCACGAGGAACGTTTCCACGTCAGGTGTTATGTTTGCTAGCAGCGACACACCGAGTTAACTACATTATACAAACATGGGTTAATGATTAGAGGAAACTGAGTTATTTATTTTGTTAAAGTTTCAGCTATTCTGTTTACAGTTCTGTCATCACATTATTTAATATGATTTGTTAAAACATTGTTGTTTCTTTTGATGTGAAATATTATGTATTTAATTTAAATAAAAAGCAATGTTAGTTTTGTTCACAATTTGTTTAGTTAGTTTACCTTCTTTTTTTCTCCAAAAGAACCGATAAAAGTAATGTTAAAGGACCGGATCGATAAGACATAGACATAGACATACTTTATTGTCATTTCAACAAGACACAGAGTGTACTATTAAAACGAAATTTCGTTGTACTGGCTTACAGGAACAGGACAATATAAAAACTTGCTAAAATTGTACATATAAATAAATAATAGTGACGTGGTGCTGATACAATTAAAGATAAAGTGTGCGTTTAAAATATAAAGACTTACTATACATATAAATAAAATAGACATACTATATAACAAATATGTGCCCTTTACACAGCGTAATGTAATCTTTATGTTACTGGTCTGCTTGCTGTTCAGCAGTCTGATGGCTTGGGGAAAAAGCTATTGCAGAATCTGGCTGTTCTGCTCTTCATGCTGCGGAACCTCTTGCCGGAGGGCAGCAGGGAGAACAGAGCATGGTGAGGATGAGTGGGGTCTTTAAAAATGTTCTGGGCTTTTGTTAGGCAGCGTTTCTGAGCGGTGTCTCTGATGGGAGGGAGAGAAACTCCGATGATCTTCTCTGCTGTCCTGACCACTCTCTGCAGAGACTTCCAGTCTTTGGCGTTGCAGTCTCTCGACCAGATGGAGATGCCGCTGGTCAGCACGCTCTCTATGGTTCCTCTGTAGAACGTGGTGAGGATGGGAGGGGAGAGCTGTGCAGGAAGTGTAGGCGCTGCTGTGCCTTCTTAAATAGTGATGTAGTGTGAGTGGACCAGGTCAGACTGCTTGTGATATGCACCCCCAGGAACTTGGTGCTGCCTGTAGTCTTCACTTGCTGTGCCGTTGATGTGGAGTGGTGGGTGACGGTGCTTTTTGTTCCTGAAGTCGACAATCATCTCTTTTGTTTTATCGACATTCAGGATCAGGTTGTTGGTGTTACACCAGTCTGTCAGATGTTTCACCTCCTCCCTGTAGGCCTGTTTGTTGTTGTCCCTGATGAGTCCCACCACTGCTGTATCATCCGCGTACTTTATGATGTGGTTGGTACTGAACCTGGAGCATAAGCGTAAGCGCTATCGATAAAAGTAGTAGTACCGTTAAAGCCTTAACGATAGCCATCCCTATGTGGATGTCAGTTTTACACACATTCTGAGGCCGCCGTGCCTATGTTTTTGTTTTCACTGCTAATTTATGCTTAAGTTCTATTGGTGCATTAAAAAATCATTACAATCATTAATGAAGTTTCAGCTCAGACCCCACACTTAATGTCTCCCCCTGGCCCACCTACATTTCTCCAGGCCCACCCACACAATAATTCCTGGCTACGCCACTGGTTGTAGCGTTCATAAACGAAACAATTTAACTAAATTGCTAGTCAAAATACCAATACCACAGGACAATATTTTTAAAGCAATATTTTTAGTGGCCCGAGTGGGCAAGTGGAAAGTACGTTATGCTGGCCCGGGGTGTCTAAATAGAGCTTCCGGGCCAGCGGGCCATTTAATATCGAGCCCTGCCGGTTACCGGGCGGCCCACATCGTCCGACCGGCCCACTTCAGTACCGGCCCATCGGGATTCGTCCCGAACGTCCCGATGGCCAGTCCGCCCCTGGGTCTTAATTCATTACCTGTTGATTTCTATCAACGGAGGAGTACTTCAGGAAAGTCGACAGAGGGGGGGGGGGGGGGGCTAGTGGAGTACTTCGTGACCACAGAGTGTGAACGTTGTGATCAGCTGTTTTAGCGCAGTTCTCCAGTGAAGGGGGGAGTCTCCCTCCGCAGCCGGTTGTAGTTTTGGCACAAGTCCGTTATACAGACCGAAGTTAACAGCAGCCCTGTCTGTGCACACGGAGACCGACTCTGTCGTCCGGTGATCTAACCGCCTTCTGGAAAAGCTTCACAAGTACGTCGGTACGCAAATGCGCTTTGTGACACAAGTGACGGTACGCATTTCAGATTACGCACATAACCTGCGTACCAGTTATTATGTGCACCCCTACAGCAAAAGTATTCTCCGTCGGGACTTCCTGCAACAACACCACGCCGTTATCAAAGATGTTCTATTGAGAAGACGATCACTACGTGACAAAAGTTTTCAAAACCGTGGCTACTGAAATCAATCTTACTAACTGCTGTCTGTGCAATTTACTCCGCGCGAGTTGGCAGACTTTATTTTGCTTACTTTAACATCATTTTTCATGGTGGGGCTAAGCCATTTCTTGGTATGGGTGTAGCCTACCCCAGCCATACCCTGGCGCTGGCACGTATGGGGCGGGCCATTCTGCACATGCGTTAAATGCGTTAGATATTTTAACGCAATTAATTAAAAAAATGAATTACCACCGTTAACGCGATAATTTTGACAGCACTAATTATTATACAAAAAAACAATTACAGTATAATATGACAAAACACACGTCAAAATACAATGAAATGTGTGCAGTATTCAGATGTAAAGAGGAGAGCTGTGCAGATATTAAAGGCAATAGCGTTATAGCTCGTAGAGTGCAATAATGTAATACATAGTTTTTATGAAGGGGGGTAAATGTCGGTAATAAAAGTTTGACCTGTATAATTATTAATAATTATTCGCAATGTTTCAATTAAAGTGTATTAAAGACTCCAATTATGAAAAAAATGTGTTTATTGGAATTCATTTTTCATTGTTAGCAAAGAGCAGGTTATTGACTGACAGGCCCCGGCATTACTTCCCCCTTTCCGTTTCCCACTCCGTTTGTCACAGGTGTTAAAATCTCCGTCTCATGTGCCGCTTCAATCACACAAATAATGGGCGTAAGAAATGCAAATAGCCTCCATCAGTGCAGGTGGCCTCGGAGAGATACAGCGTGTCCAAAGGAAACAAATGATGAGGGCAAAAATACCCTCTAATTAGCCGAGAGCAGATGTCCTTCATATTCTCTCTTTACAGGAATTCAAAGCAAGGAAGATTTTCAGAGAGTGACCACACACCAGGACCAGATCCATCCAAATAGACACCGGCTGTTTATGCCACTTCATCTGCCACAATCATATCTCCTTAGGTATGATCAGAGATGGGGTCGTTACTAAAAAAAAGCAATATATTACATATTACTTTAAAAAAAAGTAATATATTACACTACTCCGTTACTCTCTATATATATATATCTATAACTCGTTATTTTACTCGTTACTTTACTCGCAGGGCCGGCCCGCCCCTCCCTACAGGCAGATGACGCAGACTGCTAAAGTTTCAAATGTTCTCTTTAGTTCAGTTTCCATTGTCGCATAAGACTGATCCAGATCCTGAATGTTTTCTGACCATGGCTGTCCTCTGTCTCCTGCTATCTGTATTTTGTGCAGTCTATCTCTGAACGATGGTGATTCCACTGTGCACATGGGCAACATTTCCTCTACTATGAAGGATGCTACAAGCCTGTCCATCTCTGCTTTGGTTACCGGTCCTTCAAATTCGAATTTTTGCTGCTTCGGAGTCGGCACACTCACAACATCCTCACTCTGGGTTCGGGGGTCCTTTTATTTTTATTTATTTAATTTTTTATTTATTTTACCTTTATTTAACCAGGATAGGTCTCAGGAGGCTCTCCTTAGCTATTAGCTTCACCTTAGCATGTGTTCTTTGCAGGTGTTTGTTGAGGTTTGACGTGGTGTTCACAGCCAGGGGCGGTTCTAGGGGGGAAGGGGGGGGCCAGTTCCCCCCTAACACTGACTTTGGACCCCCCTGTGGCCCCCCTGAAAATGAAAATGAAAAAAAAAAAGTTTATGATTAAACGATTTCTTGGCTAACGGAATAGGCATAACTAATGCTATTTTTCTTTCTATAGAGCGTAAAAACTGTAACTATAAGTATCTGAAATTAATATGTGTACTGAAACAAATACCAATAACTGTATTGCATTGTTTTCTTATGCGCAATAACTTCATACTGTCTTTGTCTTTTTCGTCCCGCATTTATTGGGCCCCCCTCAGAAAATAACTGGCCCCAGCCTGGCCCCCCCAGTCAAATTGGTCTAGAACCGCCACTGTTCACAGCAGTGGATAACAGCTTCTGGTCTGGACACAGTTTGCACCTCACCGTCACATTCCTGTCTATTCTTCGGACGAACTCAAAATAATGGGCATTCCTCCACCCCTCGAAAGTTATCACTGACTCAGCCATGTTTATGCAGCACTGCAGGTGGAGATGTGGACGTGCAAGTCGCGCAGATTACGTAGCCTATATATATACCTGCGGCGTAAACCCCTCTTGTCTGTCAGTATGATTATGACATTTTATAAAAGTAACGAAGTAACGCGTGTCGGGGCAATGTTAGTAACTGTAGTATGATTACTGAATTATAACGCGTTACACTACTCCGTTACCGACAAAAGTAATATTATTACAGTAACGCGTTACACCCAACTCTGGGTATGACAAGATGGCGGTCGCTGGGGGGCCAGTCCTACCCATCCAGGATTGTGGCCCTCCAAAATGAGTAGACCATGGATGTAAAGTATATTAAAAGAACGTGTAATTCCGAACATATTTTTAATGTAACCTGAAGTGAAGAAATGTGAGATAGTCGTAACATTACAGTCTGTCAGAACAAAAGCATATTTAATCATCAAAATAAACATGCGTTTTTGCGGTTTACATTTTTCAATGATTGATATATATATTATGTAAATGAGTAGCCTTCATACATAAATAAGCATCAAAATACCCCGAAACCCTTTAGAGGTGCGGGTAGCGTGAATGCTTATATTGTTCCTACTTTATCGCTCTACTGGGCCGAAACCGGTTCAACGTAGGGGTGCATATCAGTTCCCAGTATTACTAAAATACCGGTTACTGGTAATCAGATCCGGTTTTCGATATTTAAAAAAAAAAAAAATATCCTTTAACCCGCGCCCAAATCGTCGGAATTACGATGTCAATTTCGCCGTGAAACTGCGCAAACGACTCACTTTAGATTTGCATATGACTGCCAGTCTGAATGGTGGGGTCTGTAACCACTGCAAGAAGTTTCTGGGAAAGGTGGCAACACATCCAACCTCCAACCAATGCTGTCTCGTATGGCAACGTATCGCCGAGTGAGAGAGTGTTCAGTTCAGCAGGTGATATCCTACGCTGTGAAAGGGCCCGTTTGGATCCTGAGAGCAGATATGCTCATCTTCTTGAAGATGAATGCATAAAACTGAACTGTGATGGGATTTGTTTTCTTTCATCAGGCAAATGTTGATTTTAATGATGCTATTTATTTTATGTGCAATGCCGAGATCTCATGATCCTTTATGTGTTCTCTGGTGAGTCGAATCTCAGGTTGAATATTGAATATACTGGTGCTATTTTCTTTTTGCATTGACAAGATGTACTATTCACGTCTGATGGTTGTTATAAATGATATTGCAGAATCTGTTTTCTTCATAGATAACGTGTTTTTCATTGTTTGTTCAGTACTAAAAGGTCCAAGTCCCACAATTGAATTTAATATTCATTTGACATGTTAACTATATCATAAAGTGCTTCATGGGTACAGGATGATTAAATGTTTCCCTTATGCAACATGAAAGTATCACGATATGTATCGGTTGAGTATCGGTATCGTTCAGTGGTATCGGTATCGTAAAAAACTCAACGATATGCAACCCTAGTTCAACGTATTGGCAACACCCTGGACAAGTGTGTTTTCATTTCTTAAATGTGAATATATATCTTCGTTTTCAGGTCAGTGAAATTGAAGGTGCACCATGCTACGTGTAGATTGGGAATTATGCTTGTAATTAATCAGAAAACTCAATAAACTGATGTCCCAGCACCACCTATTATTTTTGCATTTGTCCCGCCCTCTCTAATCGAATACCACCCATGGATTTAGGTCTGTTGCCAGGTCTGAGTTTGACTCTATTTGGATGGAAAACTAACCACTCATAGTGAAAGCTGACCAACATATCTGTTTTCATTCGACAACATAAAGGGCTTCTACTATTTCACTTTTTATTTGGCTCTTACACTTCCCTTTGATGAACCTGAAATAGCTGAAACATGTACCTACACAGAATAAGACTATCACAGTTTTAGCGTAGTTTCATCAGCCTATGACCTGAAGCCTTACATTTCCCACGATAACTAAATCCACCTCACCTCTTCCCCCATTTCACGTACTTTCCTCCAAGCAAGTAATTAAAATGCTAATGTTACAATATCTACTTTAAAAGGACCCACTATGAATCCATTCACAACCCGAACAGCATAAATTAATAAATAATGCATACAACATGTAAGACGACACTAGCATTTTTTTATTTAAATATCAAAGCACCACACATTTGCATATGAAGAGATAGTATTTCTACTACCGATAGATATTCAAAGATGAATGAAGCCAACTTCCCATGTGTTTCTATTAACAGCATGCATTGGGACTTTATTCACAATATGAAGACACTACCATTCATTATAAAGGAATAAATCAGTCTGACCTTGCGGATATATTTAGAAGCTGTTGCACAACCTTGCGGACGTTTTTATGTGAACATTGCTCATCTCCTTTTCAAGATACATTGTTCATTTTGACACCTGACTTCAAATATATCTTTTAACAAAATCTTTCTTTGAATTGTTTTTTAGTTTTGTTCATTGTTATTAACGACAGACGCGACAAGAAACCAGAAAGCTACCAACTGCAAAGAGGAAATTGGGACATTTCAATTGCCATAATTAAGACAAAACAAAGAGTAAAATCCTAAACTAAGGATGACTGAGTACTGCGGTGAGAGCAGCAAACGAGAGAGAGGCTCCTTCTCCTCAGCTTCCCTTTTATATGGCTCATTAGTGCAGGAGCACCTGAGCAGAGGGAGCAAAGAAGGCAAAGAACGGGGGGAGCGGGTAGAAAGCAATGCTATCTAACATTTTGTGTTACGATATGTTTCATAACAAAATACAAAAAACTTCACTTATTTTAACCAAATGCTTGATCTTCTTTCTAAAACGAATGACTTTGTTTTGTACCTAACGCTAGCTTACCGTGAAGGTTTGGCGGTAAACCTTACTGAACTGAAAGTGAAACCTAACACAATTGTGACCATGTGGTGAAATAATGAGTCCTTGAACCTGGAATTGGACAAATCTGGAGTCAGCATTTTGCTACTTCAGGTTCCCTCATCAAGAAGTCAATGGTTTTTGACTGTGTTTGTGGTTAGAAGCCTGAAATAATGTATGTGCTTAACACAAGCTTAAGAGATTTTCACATTTTGTTCTACGACACAAAATACGTCAGTAGGCTACATACCCCCCTTCGTGAAGCTTCTATGTGTAAAAAAAAAAACAGTCATCATCATGCCGAACAACCTCCACCTTTAGCTTTGCTGGGTAAATGAAGAACCATGTGACTGTCACGCACTTTGTTTATAGCCTAAAATTGGTATCCCTTGCGATGCTAACCTATACGGGTCGGCCTACACAAAGACCTCATCACTGCATTTCTGAGCAAACCCAGTCAATCAATTTAGGATGGACAATTTATTTGGTTTATATACTGTAATAGCTTTCTTGGTCCTTTTTTGCTGCTCCAGGCTGCTTTTACTTGAGAATGTTTAGACTGTGGGATTGCTATTTTAGCAAAATATCTGAGTACTTTTTCCACCACTGATGATTCAGTTAAATAAGACACAAGACATATGCATCGTTTTACTGTAAAATAATTAGCTGGATATTTTCAGTGAGCGTGGGTGGCCATATTCAGGAATGTTTAATTTGTGTTTCACATCTATTTTTAAGCTTGGCATGCTCTCGTCCACTTTTTTTTATGTTGCTGGCCAAAAAATGGTGGTGTCCAATCAGCAGCAGACTTGTGGTTGGCCACTGTTGGATTGAATGAAGAGAAATGGCAGTACAAAGTGGAGATAGTGTTTTGTATAGATAGTGCAAGATTTTGGGTTCGAAGTCAGTGGCTCTGTGGATCTTTGTATCCTGATGGAGCACAACACAGCTGCTACTTGTGCTGCTTTCTGGCCTCTGGCCGGCCACCCTCTCTGATGAGCGTTTAGTATTCAGCCGATGCTCATGGAGTGCTGCCCATAAACAGAGAAGCACTCAGAAGCAAAGACTGCTCTCTGATTACTCGCACCATACCAGCAGCAGGTTGCTCAAAAGGAAATTCACCATGTTTTGTTCATCATTTGATTTACAAATTATGCAGCTGTTGGCTATGTATTCCCTTACTGACAGGTGGGGTTTGAAAGAAGACATCTTACGGCATTCATCAAGGTCCAGTGGTGGAAAAGTACTCCTTAAAAGTAGCTAAAATACTCCATTAAAATGACTGAGTTGAGTACTAAGTTCAGTAACTAAAGTTAAAAGTACTCATCATGCCGAATGGCTTTTGTAATTGTGTTGTCCTACAAATATATAATAGTTTTATAATGTTGTAATCAATGTCAATGTGAAGCAAATTAAGAATACTTTATGTATTTGGTGTAAGAGTTGTGCAGGAATGAGTCCTAAAACCTGGAAATACATTTTGAACGTGTTTGTTTGGTTTAAAGCTTGTTCATTTATATATTATAAAACAGCGGTTGCGTCATCAAGTCGAATATTAGCTTAGCGTTAGCGACGCGTAGCCATGTGACCCGGATGTAGGTTGTTTGTAGCCTAATCTTAGCTTTCTTCTTCGGCCGATTGTATTTACACTTTCTTCAGGGTCGGCCTACGAAAATACGTCATCGCTCCCCACCAAGAGGTCTCCGCAGGCAGTCTTGTTTTTTCAGCACTAAATTATCACCTGCTTCTTCTTTAACGTGAAGACTTCTGCAGGTGGAGAAAGACAGAAACAGAGAAAGGAAGAAGAAGTTAGGGCAAAGTTGGAGTAGGGAAAAGTCATGTTGGAGACGTGCTGACAGAGCCTTGGCTGTGATGGAGAGAGCCCATCACTCTTCTGGCTCATCTTGTCACGCACTCCTCCCATCATCGCAGGGCTTACCGTCAGCAGCAGAACGAGGCCATGTGGGTGAGCGATGGCCGCTGTGTCACTCCTGCCCTCTTCTGGTCCTGTAGATTGATTCCCCTGACAGGAGTCCCCCACCTCCCATAAAAAGAAAAAAGAGAGAATGATGACATGAAGACAAAGTAAGTGTCTCAAGCAACATTGGTTTCGACTGAAAGAACCAAAGTCAGAGGCAAACGAGGTAAACAGATTCAAAGGGGCCTTATCATGTTTGTGGGGTGTTTTTCTCACAGGATGTTCTTTTCAAACCAAATGTGACAGTCAACTAAGCAGTAAATGCAAGTGCAGCTACAAAAATGTATTTTCACTAGACCAAACTCTGAGAAACAACTAATGAGAATGGATTGGAGAATTACTATAAACCCTTATTATACAATCAAATAATGTTTAGCAAATCTAACACTATACATCCTAGCTTAAAAACAGGTTATAGGTACTACAGTACATTTTTAGGCCACTTTGTCAACACGCTGAAATTAAAACATTTGTGTTGAAAGAGCTTAACGTCTTAATCAGAAAGATGTGGCAGCTAACCAAAACAACCTTTAACCCATGTGCTTAATTTATCTTCTAAACCTAAACTCACAGAAGAAGATCTGACGGGCGATGAGGACATCTTATCTCAAGCGGGACTCTCCTCCAAGAGAAAATGGGGATAATTGGCAGCTATAAATGCTCTTTTATGGGATCATTTGGCATATGGAGCCCACAATGGCATGTATAGACGGCATTGTCTCCATGGAGATGTGATGGGGACGGGCCCTGTAAATCAAAGGGAGTAAAAATGGAAGCTGATTCACATTAGTGACGGCTAATTAGCTCATAGCAATGACGGCTGGAAGCTATCTGCTGCTCGCTGGGGCCGTATGTCTCCTGAACGGGACCTCCGGAGGCTCAGGAGAAGATCCAGCTTTATTCTTTCATGGGTCATTTTACATTTCCCCATGGGAGCACTGAATATGACACAGTTTAAGATTTTTTTCGCAAAACAGAAGAAATATACTGAAGTGGGTGAAGAGCACAAATGAGAACAAGCTGACCTCATGCTGTCTGTCCCATAAAAACACATGTTTGGTTCTTGTCCAAAAGGCAGCTATCAGGGTGGGAGGGCTACAGCTCTTTTATCAAGTACGGTTACGGCTTCCTGCTCTCTCAATCCACTTTCTCGGCTATTCGCTTTGCTGGCAGAGGAAGCAGGATCCAGCAGGACTCTCAGCGTGGAGGATTAATTCTGAAGGCCCTTTCTTGTACAGAGGACGTCTGCGCGGCTCATAGATGCAATGTGTTCTGTCAGGCCTTTGAAATTCAAATGACGTCTTCCACTTCGTGTCCCACTGACAGCTTTGAAATTTCTCATAAAAGGAGAGCAACAGAGATGGGACCGACACAAGCTGAAGGAGAACAGAAAGGCAGAATCAACTTCATCCCAAAAATAGATGACAGCACAAAAACGAATGGACGCAAATAGAAAATCAAAAAGCTACTTGACTAAAGCGTGTCTAAAGTTTTGAAATGTATAGGAGCATGGCTATTTTGGTACTGGCCATTTTTAATATACGGAAATGTCTACCACTTGCCGGTTTTACAGTTGTTAAAAGAAATGTCTGTTTCACCCTGTAGTTTTCATACCAAGGTCTAAAAAATAACACAAATGAAATGTTTATGTATATTTTATTGACACAAACTTGCTAGAAACATTGTGTTGCATATACACATTTGCATGACTGAACTGAACTTATTGATGATAAATAACAGTTTTGATGCGTTTCACTCAGACTTTTGAATGCACTGCTCTTGTTAAAGTCTTCAATAACATTCACTTTTACATAGACAAAGATGGAATCTAAGTGTTAGTATTATTAGATCTTAACGCTGTATTCGACAAAGTCTACCCTATAATTGTACTAGACCAGCTGGAAAACTGGGTGTGACTTTCTGGCACAATAAAAAAAAACATCAGAATGGAAAAATATGACATGTGGGGTTCCTCAAGGCTCCATCCTGGGGCCTCTAATCTTGAACATTTGCATGATTCCATTGAGGTAAAAAGACTGAGGTAATTGTATTTTAACTCAAGGAGAGACTAGGAAAAGCCAGCACTTAGCTTCAATCTGCAATCATAAAAAACACAGAAAAGGTTAGAAACCTAGGTGTAGTGATGGAGCAGCTGTACTATGAGATGTATGCTTATGTCAGGCATACTAATATGTGTACATCTTGTTCATAAGTGGTGGCTGGAGTAAGATATTGAGTAAGAAAATGTTTATATGAACCACACAGCTTCTGGTCTTCCAAGACCCGACAGGACAAAAAGACGTGGTGGTAGAAATACATTGCTTTTAAAATCGTTCTGTGTGACACGAAAAAAATGCGAAAATCGTGTTGGTAGAGGGGTGTCGTTTTTTTCTCATACTGACATTCTGAACAATCTGTGCTGTTGTATTAGCTGTAAAGTGTCTCTACTGTAGGCTATTTTTATTATATGTACAGCACTTTGGCTCGACCAATTTTTTTTTATAAATGTGCTATATAAATAAAACTTGATTTGATTTTTATTTGATTTTGGTCAACACGATCCAATAGATTAAATTAATTTTGTGACTATAACACAAAATGCAGTGAGACTGAGTTGCATCAGTCTATGATTCATATGACACAGGGCATTTCCCTCTGCTTCATGGTGGATCTGCATTCACCCTCACTCTGATCGGGGGCGAATGCCCGATGGCACCGAGGATAACAAGATGCCCTCACGATGGCCTTATGAAGGGCAAAATTGACACACGAATTCAACACGAAGATGAACCTTCGCAAGGTCCTTCAGCAATTTTTTGGCATGCCAAAGATTTTGCCACCGCTCACGAAGTTGCTGCCGGAGCCTGAGAAACTCCACCAGCGGTCATACGATGGCTTAAGATGCCCTCACGAATGGCCCGATGTTGCTACGATCACAGCCGAATTTGAACATTTCCCTTATCGTGTGTCCATCGGGTTGTTTTATTGCACAACAAAATCATGTAAACATATTATGTAAATAACCCAATTTGTGTTCTGTGAAACTAAAAAGGATATAATATATTATTTTGAAGGACAGTTGACAGAAAGTTGTTGTTGTTATGGAAACATATAGACGGATAAAGTAAAGAACAAAGTCTGAAAAAATCAGTACTGTATCATAGTACTGTAATATAATTGTTTTTGGTACTTTCATTGCAGTTGTATGTCTTAAATGTAATGTAAATGTTGCCTTCGTGTGTGGTTCGGGGCCATCTTCGTGCGAAATTCACAATTCTATATTTGTGTGTCCATCGGGTGTCAATTTCGGGACAGTGTGACAGGGGCTTTAGAGAAAATATGTTGATAAGAATGAAGCATTAAAACATCTATATGTTTTGCCAAGGACTCAATCCTATCAAATTAAATTAAAATAAGAAATTAAATAACAATGAATCTGAAATGACACTGCAAAATCATAGTGCCTAACCAAATGATTGTGCAAAACAAACATCTGACATCTGTATCAAGGCCATAACCTAAAGTATTCATCTGTTTGCATCTCATAATTTATTTATCAAAAATTAATTTAATTTTGCTGTACAATACTTAACTTTACATTATGTTCTGTATGTCTTATTCTATTTACATGTATAGACTCTTGTATTTACTTGGTCAATTACAACATTCTCTGCATTATTTGGCTTATTGTCATTATTTATTATTATGACATGTATATAGTTTGCTTCATCTGCATTACTTGCACATTGATCTGAAACATAATCTGCACTATTTCTATAATCTACTGTTTCTTCTTGCACTAGTTTTATGTCTTATGTTGCATTGTTGGATGAGCTCGGGACTTAAGATTCTCATTGCCATTTCTTCAATGTAGCTGCTGTGCATATTACTTTAAAGCCTTTGAATCTTTGAATTCATAGGGTAGTATTAAACATGATTTAATTATCTGAATACCCTACTCTTTCCATTGTATGTCCTTGAACAACCGAAATAAATGTTCTCTTGCTTTTCCTTAACATATATTACATATCAGGGAAGGCTAAAAATAAATATGCATGATCATTTATTTTGTGTTTTCAATATGTCCTGCATTTAAAATAGATTAATATCAGTAGATTAGATTTTACGTGAATATAAAACAATTCCGGAGGTCATTTTGGTTTAAAAAATCCATTATTATATTTCAGTCAGACAACTCACGTGTTGTTTATTAGAAGCAGCATATAGTTTAAGTTTGGCGTCTAGGCTCGGGCCTCATCACTCCACAGATTTACAAAGAACATTGAGTGATGATTAGATAACTATCCCCCGAGCCTCCAGGTGGAAGCTGTGGTGGTGGTGAGGCAGACAAGTAGCAGCAACATGAAACACAGCAGCAGGAACGCAGCAGTGGCAGAAGCAGCATAGCGAGGCAGAGGCAGGAAGACCTGGCAGCTTAAATAGAGCGGCATGTTTAGGAGAATGTGATTGGTTGGTTGTAAGAGGGACGAGGTGCGTCACGTGTTAATGTATCATTGATGCTCGAGTTGACTGCCTGAACTAGCTCGCAAGCTTCGACCCCCTCCTTTGTGACTACATGACATAATGAGTAACACATATGTGAATAAAATGTCAGTCCTGTTATTGCAGGTCACATTTGGCCCCCGGGCCGTATAGTTTGGACACCCCTGGTCTATAGCAACAGGAGGACCATCATTATAACATCAGATACATTGAATGTATTCATATATACTGGGGTAAGATGAAATATCTTTTGGAAGAATAGAGGTAATTCCTTCTGGAGAAATGCAAGAACCTTGGAGAATCGGAAATAGAAGCATTGAAGCTGTGCTAAAGGCTTGTAGTGGACTATGTGGTGGACATGACCATTATTATCTGTTCATTTGTTAATCATCATAGGTAGTTGGTTTAGCACAGTGCACCATCTATGGGGGGGGGGGGGGAATTGCTCCAGTTGTTTGAGTGGAAATGACTTGAATCCATTTAAAGAAGTGTTAATGGATTTTTGGACACTGGAGGGTAGCGCAACCTGCTTTAAATACAATGGTGGAACTTCATCAACCAGACCTACTAAAATGTAATAACTCTTTAAAAGCTCCCTCATGGTTTCTGCTAATGGCGCACAGTTTATGAAGCAGACCACACGGCCAGGAAAAGCTTAAATATCCCATTTACAATACACTGGGGCAATTTTAGAAGCCATTACTGTGACATCAAAAAAGAAGAAAACTATGGCTTTAAGGATCCTAAATGTCTTACAATTAGACCAAGCACAATGTGCATATGGTTGCATTCTGAAGAGGCGTTTTTATATCAGCCTGGCTGTGAGATAAAGGGAGGACAAAAGCTCAGAAATGTGAAATATTATGCTAACAGATTCCAGCACACAATCTGACGGATTTACACATGCCATAATCCAAGTGATTTTCAAAAGCTGCACGTAATTATTGACAGCCACCACACACATCACAAAGCACACAATTATTGTTGCTTTGTTGGATATCAGCGATGCATTTCTCATTCATACAGATCATACATTACAGTAAGTCCCCTCCTCATTGCAGAGAAGAACATACTGCAACACTGATCCCAAATGCAGCTTCAAAAGCACATACAGCCATGAAGTAAAAGAAGACATGAGGTGTCTGCATATATTTGAATATGTAACATCTCAGCGCATGCAAGTTCCACATGCTCCATAAACTTGGACAAAAAACATGTTGTGCTAACATGCATATTCTATTTTTTCTTTTTTTCATAAAATCCCTTGGTGCATGTTCTAATATAGAGTGGAATTTTAAATAAAGTGGAATGTAATCATGTCCTATTCAAGTCTATCAGTATAGTCATTGACTGACTTACAAAAGACACAAATGAAAAACAAAAGCCATTTTCCTGGAATCTAAGAAAGCGCAGATGCGACAGGATTAGGGGACATTTATGTACAAAATGACACCTGGCAACTGTCCAGTTTACTCTGCTGACCACAGAACAGCAGCTAAGACATGGGAGATGAGTCTCATATAACAATGTAACCATCAGTGTTTGCAACAGGATCACTGAAGGTGTTGTAAAAGGCATCCACAAACAGTGAGGACAACATTTTGTTAACAGTAGAATTAATCATGGCACCAGCAGTGAAAGGAATCAAAAACACAGTTTTAAAGATGTGGTAGGTAAGTTTCAGAAACCGGCTCGAGATACACTTTTTGTTATATTCCATGGAATGCTCTTAACATCCCGATAGCAATGAATATCTGAAGTGCTTTGACAAAAAATCCATAAAAAAATGTCATCTGTAGAAGCCGTAATACTGTAAAAGCCGGCCCGGCTAAACGGATTGGATGGCCTACCTGCCTGTCAGCCTCCCATTGGGGCACACACTTGTCTCGTTCCCTCATTGGTCATGTGCGCGTTCGTGTGTGTTGGGGGAGGGGCTCTGTAAGGAAGTGGCAGATTTTCTCCAGTTGTGTATTTTCAAATTCTAGCGATCTCGAGCCGGTTTCTCAAACTTACCTACCCCACCTTTAAGTTAGAGTCTTTACAACTTACTTTACAGGAAACTATCAAAAACACTCAACTAACTAAATTAGTTGAACAAAGCAAGGTAGCAAAACTCTATTTCCATCAGGTGTTTGACCCTGAAAGGGCAATGGGTTTTTTGACCGCAGGAGACATTAAAAGTTTGTTATATAAATAGCTAAAAATCATGCATTTTATTATATCAGACTTTTAATCTATAGCCTTGGCTTACTGTACAAATTGCAGTTTTTACTTCAACAGTTAGTCATTTTCTAATGTTTGTCCTCTGGGGCACTACATGCTATTTTTCTGGTTTACTGCAACAACAACAAAAGCATGTTGATACTGCTTAAACTGCCTCACAGCAGGTGATGATAAAGTGTCTGATTCGGACAGCGATGAAATAGAAGTCAGCCGTTCAACTGGAACTACGGATCAACGATCTCTCCACTCTTCACTGTGATTACAGAGGTATCATTTGCATTTGTGGGCCAACTAATTATTCATACAGTGTCACTACAACTACTCTCTTTAAATATGAATTTGACTTGAACAAAATGCTTCTCCTGTAACACATTTGGATGCAAGCTCGCAGCTTTAAATGCATCATATAACACACATATGGCTCTATAAAGCACTTTGCTGCAGTGCCACAGCTGTTTAAGTGACTGATAGAAAAACAGCGAGACTTGTAAGCACCTGTTCCAAAAGAGCTGATATAACACCTCCGTAAGCACTCTTCACAGGTAGCATCATTTAATTAAGACTTTGGAAAAGTGAAAAGACTGTGAACACATGTGTGAGAGCCTGTCAGCAGTCTGGAAGTAGTTTCCTCATGTTCCCATTAAATTCAAAATGCAACGCGACAACACACTTTCTTCTCCCGCTGAGAATCACACCCAAAAGGAACACATACTTTATTCATGACTTAGTTGAGGAGTCATTGTACAACACACGGACACACACACATAACTGACAGTAACAAGCTGTGGGGGTGCGCTGAAAGCCTAAACTTTAAGTAGGCCCTTTTGTGCTTTTAGGGGGTTTTCTCTTTGTGTGTTAAATCGTTTTTTGTGCATGTAAATGGTCTGCACACGTAAAGACTCCAAAGTCCCCCCCCCCGTCCTGCCTGAAACGCCGATATTGGGCTTGTTTGTTTGCACCTGTCACATAATGAAATCTCTGTGTAACACTTACACTTCTATCGGCCAGCGATCCAACACATTGTAAATGATAGTCGAAGGGGCGGGACATCTCTAAACAGTTGACCAATCACAACAGAGCCGGCCAGCTAACCAATCAGAGCAGACTGGGATCTGGTTTCAGACAGAGGGTGAAAAGAGGTGCTGCAGCACAAAAAGTGTTTAACATTCAAAAGGAACAAAATAGAAACCTGAAAACTAGCACAATATTTCCTCTTTAACCCTGGCCACTCTTCCGCAGAGTTGTGTGTGCTGTCCATGCTGCTTTCCATCGACTCATGGGGCTCACAAAGACACACTATCTGTATTTAGCACACATACACAAGCTGGTGGTTTGAATTAGCCAAGTGATTAAATGCTTTGATGAATGTATTTATCACACATTGAGCAATATGGGCATTTTTTATCGTACACTCAAACTAAATAAACCTATTTTGTCATTTTGAGGATAATAATAATAATAATAATAATCCTTATATTTATTATAGCGCTTTATCAATGACTCTCAAAGCGCTTTACAAATACACATACAGATCATACATGTAATGGTCATCTACTGTGGGCAATACCCACAGGAGCAAATTCGGGTGAAGTGTCTTGCCCAAGGACACAACGGCCTGACGCAGTGGGGGCGGGAGCGGGTTTCGAACTGGAGTTCCCCAACGCCCCCTTGACCACTGCGCCACCCGTCCCGATGATGCTCTTTAAAAAAAAAACAGATTACCAGCGGGTAAAGGATGTCGTGTATCATTTCAACATCCCACGTCACATGGCCCTATCTGACCCGCTCTCGTTCAGGGATCATGTCTGCGGTGTCTGCAGCAGCGGGAGGTCGGATGTAATCCCAAACGCTGGGCTGCTTGTTGTTGACACTGCAGGGAAGCAGGAGCCCTGAGGTACCCCAGAAGATAACACATTTCCCCCTCAATGATTGAAGAAGTGAAAAAATAGGAAGCATGTGATCAATTATTCACCCGGTTCCATGCATTATTGACTTGGCAAGCTGGAACATTTATTGGGACATTGTTGTCTGACCGAAAACAAGAACAACCTGCAAACACTGCATGTGTATTTCCTTGAACACGACTTTAGTTTGCCGAGGAAGGTCAATTGTTTGATTGAGTGTTTGTCTGTTTGATCGCCTTCAATCGCGACACATTTAGTCTTGTTAATTTGTTTTCCTCCCCGCATTGATTACCACGAGCTCTGGGGCAGATCCAGCGAACGGGACGGCCTATCATCTCCATCATCAATATGCATGTCTGGCGCTCCTGACCTTGAGAGGGTAAACAGACGAGATGAAAACATCTTCCGGAGCACACTTCCCTGATTGTTTCCTGAGGGCGTTTAGTGATACATCCCTCTTCCCCTGCGCGCAGTAGGTGGACCTGTACAGTAACTGTGTGCGGCTGCATCACCAGGGATTCTGCCGTGCTCCGCTAATGCGGTTCGAAGCTGTGAGTTTAAGGAATTTCTAATGAGAAGCGCGTCTTCACAGAAAATCAGTGTAAGCCTCAGGCACATCAAAAGGGGCGTCAGATGTCGAGGCAAACTGATGAATATTCTGCAAGGCAGCTGTGACTTTCACAAAGACGAGAAAAAAAGTGCCTTTTTGAGTAAGTTTTGCAGTTGAACTTCACAGCGAAGCAGATTCTGTATTTATTAACTAAGAAGACAGGACTTGAGGCCCAGTGGAACGGTAACCAGGAGACATGTGCAAGATTAGCTGCTGAATTATTATATGTTATTTAATTGTGTCATTCTAAAGAGTCTAATATGCAAGTGTTACATAGTGATGTCACTAGGTTACGGATGTAAACAAAGGGTTTCAAGTGAGGTGTTTCAGGGCAGTGTGTGGGAGAGGAACATTTGGATGTTAGCCTGTCCAGACCATTCACATGCACAAAAAACTTTATTACACACGACAGGAAAAATAAATGACTGTGTGACCAAATAAACATCTGTGCTTCCAAATGCTCTTATAGTTAAACATCTTAAATTAAGTGTTAAGACAAATAGCCATATGTGCCTTGAACAGTCTAAACCAGGGGTGTCGAACTCAATTTCATCGCGGGCCACATCAGCATTATGGTTGCACTCAAAGGGCCGGTTGTAACTTTAAGACTATATAAAAATACATATATAAATATATCATATATATAAAATAATGTATCATATTACATCATTGCCTCTGCATTGGATTATCATCGGATAGGGTAATAACTTCATAATTAACTACGTCTGAAAGCAGAAGTCTAGGGCAAGTCTATTCAGTGCGTATGGCCCAAAATGATTTAAAAAGAAAAGCCAAATTCTGGAGAAAAAAGAAATAGAAGTGACATTTTGAAATAAAAATCTAATTCTGAGAAAAAGGAATTCTATGAAAAAAATGCATATTTTGAAGAAAAAAAGGCAAATTCTGAGAAAAAAGTCATATTTGAGATGCATTGTGGGACATGTAGTTTATGGGCAACGTGCTTCTTTAGCATGTAACCGTATAATAATCATATTATATTCTTTGCAAGCTCTTGTGGGGCCACATAAAATGAAGTTGCGGGCCGAATGTGGCCCCCGGGCCTTGAGTTTGACACCCCTGGTCTAAACTATCATCAATCACCCCATTCAAGACCATATGCACCGACACTGCAGTTTACAATCTCTAACGTAATATTTTCATAACGATCACTTTGCTTTTAAAAGGATTTCCACATCACACAACACCGCACAGCGATCATCTCCCTCGCCTGGCGCGCAGCCCAGGGTTTCTGAGGCAGCAGCAGCATCCTGTGGGAGGGGATCTCTGCCGGGAGCCCAGTCACAAATCACACTGTCAATTGTACACATGTCGGGGAGGGCCACATTGAATCACGCCAGGCCATTTCAGAGTTGACTCCATGTTACCAGTGTTTCTTCAGAGGCCATTGGATAAGCTGTCAGCTGTAGCGTCACGGAAAGAGCTGAAGTTCACTACCTTTGGTCCGTACCAGGGGAAAAATGATCATGGTACAAGTTCAAGTTGACATACCTGGAGCTTGAGGACCCTTTGCCTAAAACTAGCCACTCTCTGGGGGCGGCTCGACAAGCACTTTACATGTCATCATCATGGCCTTGTACAGATCCTATCTTAGAAAGTGATAAAGTGCAGATATTGTGCTCATGTTCAGGTTCATATTACATTACATTACATTACATTACATTGCATTTAGCTGACGCTTTTATCCAAAGCGACTTACAATAAGTACATTCGACCAGGAAGACACAACCTTGAGGAAAACAGAATCATATAAGTACATCAGGTTTCATAGAGCCAAGCATTTCAAGTGCTACTCAACTGGCTTTAGACATGCCATAATGTTCAAAAAGCTCTTTATTTCTCTCATGCTGCAGCACCTCTTTTCACCCTCTGTCTGAAACCAGAGCCCAGTCTGCTCTGATTGGTTAGCCAGGCGGCTCTGTTTTGATTAGTCAACCACTTAGAGCTATGATGGAAATGTCCCGCCCTTTAACCTATGACGTACAAGGTGTTGTAATGCTAAGTGTTGGGGATGAGAAACTCCTTCTGGAGGGATTTGGAATGTAGTCTTTGCAGACCATTTACATGCACACAATCCTATTGAACACATGAGGGGAAAGGGAAGACCCAAAAAGCATAGTAGGGCCTCTTTAATTGGCGGTATGATGTGTCCTTGGGCAAGACACTTCACCTGAACTTGCTCCTGTGGGTATTGTCCACAGTGACCATTGCAAGTATAACAAAAATATGTGTAATGTGTATCTGTAAAGCGCTTTGAGCACTGGAAAAGCGCTATAATAAATGCAAGGAATTCTTATTATTTATTATTAAAAGGTCCCAATCTACGCCATTTGCAGTTCTAATGTGTGCGCTGTGCACTCAGCTACCAAGGCACTACGAGACTGCTCTATTAGTGTAGTGTAGAAATGATAGCCATTGCCCTTCTGGAGCGTCGAATGTCTTTGAGTCATGAAGGTTGGGTCAACAAAATGTGATTTCACATGACAGCACTCTTTATGTTTCCTAATGACGGTCAATGTTTGTTCTTTATAGCTGTGACCATAACACTTAAAGGTGGGGTAGGTAAGTTTCAGAAACCGGCTCGAGATACACTTTTTGTTATATTCCATGGAATGCTCTTAACATCCCGATAGCGATGAATATCTGAAGTGCTTTGACAAAAAATCCATAAAAAAATGTCATCTGTAGAAGCCGTAATACTGTAAAAAGTGCAACCAATCGGATTGGATGGCCTACCTGCCTGTCAGCCTTCCATCGGGGCACAAACTTATCTCGTGCCCTCATTGGTCATGTGCGCGTTCGTGTGTGTTGGAGGAGGGGCTCTGTAAGGAAGTGGCAGATTTTCTCCGGTTGTGTATTTTCAAATTCTAGCGATCTCGAGCCGGTTTCTCAAATGTACCTACCCCACCTTTAACCAAATTTATTTTAAATAAACTGAACCTTAGAAGATACATAGGAAGCAGCCATTTATTCAATTTAGGTAGTAAGCATGACATTTGTTTTGATGTGATGCGTTATTTAACTGTTCCTATTCGTCTCAGTGGAACAACATTCATAACCAGCTGAAGATGATTGATTGATTCTGCAGATGTGATCCATGTTGGAAATGTTCATCTTTGCATGGGGCTGAGCCGATGAAATGTTAGAGCACTGTGTTCAAAAGTTATAATGAGATTTGACAGTGTTGTTTCTAAATCTTAACGTATGAAGTCACGTGGATAAGACTTGGAGCAATAAACACCCCACTGAGTCTAAATGCTATTTTAAAAGCCGATCTTTGACATATGTCTTCTGTGTTTTTCTCTTGGAAGATGTGAAAGTAAGTGAAAATGAAACACCAGCGTTTCTATAATTAGAAGTGATTTGCGAGTGGTGCTTTACCTCCTGCCTCATTTAGTTAAACTGCAAAAGTAAGAAGGCTTTAAAAGCTTGTTCTCAGACAATCATAACAAACAGGTTTCATATTTCTTCCGATTTAGTTTGAAGTTTTTGTTTGAAATGTTTGATTACATGTAGCTCTGTCAGGTCATCTGAAACATCTCTGCACAGATGGCTGATCAAAGAGAACATTTGTCTTTCAACACAATGTTAGCTTTAGTCCAATAAAGGTACGATTTTCTGACAGCCTCTCGGAGAAAGTGGAGCACACAAATAAAAACGTCAGCATTCCAAAAATAAAGCCATCACTGCTTTGCTTTAGTGTATCCGTTTAATTTATTGTCAAAAGCGTTGCTGTTTGTACCTACAGGGCCTTGAATTCTTCGTAATGCTGTCAATCGATTGGAAACGTATCATGATTAATCACAAGTTTAAATCAACTTACATTTGGGGGAGGTAAAATACTGTACACGTGTGGTGTTGTAATAAAGAAATGCGACGGTGTTACTATAACATGATTCCTGAATGATAGTCATGAATTACATGAATTGATGCAATGGCACCATATTTAAGAGATTGCATAATATCATGAGATAAGGCAAAGGCCAAATAAATCAGACTTTTCCAAACATTCTTTAAACTTGGCTATTTTATTCTAAGTCAAACATTTTGATTTTAACAATCTGAAAAAAGAAAATCAGCAAAGTATCCTCAAATTAACATTCATGAGTCCCTTCTTTAACAAGGCTCAAATAACTGTTGGTATTGTCTTAACCTCAGCTGTGAAATAGCTATAGCTGTTAAGCTCACGGACCACCACTGGTGGTCCGTGAGCGCCCCTAGTGGTCCGTGAGTATATTGGTAACATTTCATATTTGAAATAAATAAATATATTTAAGTTTTCCGCACCCTCGCGGGAATATCTCCGCAATGGAGCGAGGTTAAGTTTCACTTTCGATTGCATGAAATAGCCCAGCGCAACACCTTCATCGCACATGTTGCCACTTGTTTGTACCATTTTCAGGCGATTTGTAATCTGTTCTAGAAAAACAATGTGTTTTTTTATATTTGTGGAGTTAGGTGGTCCGCGAGTGTTTTTTTATTGGTTAACCGTTAAGTGGTCCTTGGTATGAAAAAGTTTGAGAAACACTGCTCTAGCGTATATGGGAAGGAACAAAATAATGAAAAAAACAAGAGGAAAAGATAAAACTGCATCGTCAATCAAAATATGTTGGTTAATAACTTGAAGAAAACAAGGCTCACCAGCCATCTCAAAAGACAACCCGAGGACAACTTTCTTAAAGAACAGAAAGCATCATTTGTACAACCAGATGGAACAACAAAACAAGTAAACAACGTGTTGATGTGGCCAATCCCCTCACAACTCAATACTATTGAATTTCTCCCACACAGACAATGCAACACACTGCATGCAGACGTCTAAGCAGACAGAGAAGAGAGCTGCTGCAGCTTTCCTCCGCCCTTTATCCGGGATCTGATGAGGAATTGGGAACAGGGAGGGAGAACATCTGTGGAAGAGAACACACACACACACACACACACACACACACACACACACACACACACACACACACACACACACACACACACACACACACACACACACACACACACACACACACACACACACACACACACACACACCACCAGTTTATGTACTTCTTTATAACATGTGTCAACGTGGGATTATCAGTTATTGTATCAGTATTATTAACAAAAATCCATATTGCTATTGTAATATTATATATATATATATATAAAGTTGTGAAAACATCTGACCCTATCTTAGGAGCCTGATCATGTATTGTGTATTCTTTTTACGTAGAGATCATATTACTCTGTCTTTGGTTGCACGCTTTTAATCTGTTGGCTTTCATTTAAGATGACCTTCCTTCAAGAACTAAATATTGTTGTTGATCTCTTCGTACCTTGCAGCAAAATAAAATGTTAGCCAAACCCCCAAAGGAAATAACATCCACACAGAGCTGTAAGCTGAGTCACGTTCTTCTAGTGTTATAGCTCTCTTCCCAAACGACATCCCACAGTGCATGCAGACAGTAATCGGATTAGCCGTGGTCTTGAGAAGACAAACATAACATGTTGTGCTCCATCCAAAGACTTCCTTTAGCCATCATCTTCATCAGGGGCCATTGTGCCTTATCGCCTCTCCTCAGGGGCCGTTCCTCTGTCTCTGAGGACATAACGCTCGTAGCCAAACCAATTCACCCACATCTAACAATCCAATCCCTTCCACAATGTGTCTGTGTCAGCGTCACAGAGAGGGGACACTGTTGTCAAATGATCTTTGAAATGCAATGGATTGATGGAGGAAACAGCCTGCTCACCTGCACGGCAGAACAAATAAAGATACAACTTTGTAGAACCGCTAACTCAATGTTTTAGAAACATATATATTACTCGACTCCTTCCCTCTGTATTGCTTTTGAAACCCAGTATACCGCTGCAGGGGAGAGACAGTATTGATTGCCATGATGGCTGCCTGAGGAATACTAGTTTGTAATAACAGCTTGAAGGCATGTCCTGGCCTGACTCCGCTACCCCTGCAGAGCCAATATGCGATGAGCAGGGCTCCGGGCAGGAAGCACATAAATAATTCACTGTGATCTCACTCTGGCCCACATGTAATATCGCTCGTATCCCTGATGGTTCCACCAAAGGACAGAAAGTGTTCTGTTTAACTCGTCCAGGGGGAGCCCTCTGCGGTGAGCTGAGCAGGAAGCTGTGCTACCTTCCTCTGGACTAGACTCAGGTTAAAGCTTGAAAAAGGTAAGAAAAATGTTGGACTCATCAATATGCAGTTACTACATGAGGCAGTGCTGCAGGAAGGGGGGGGGGATCACAGCATGACTGAACAATTAAAGCAGCAAATCCTGCCGGAAAACCAAATCATTTCCTTAAACCACTGCAGTGCTGACTACCTGAAGTTATCACAACCTGAAGTTAGCACAACGCATACTCTATATGTACATATTGTATCTTATATTTTAAGGTAATACCACATTTTGGTTGGTCAAAAAAAAAACTGAGGGTGCATAGCAATTGATTATTGTAGGAACCACAGGCAATAAGTAATGAAACCTTAAAAGAAACATGTTGTGATGTTGAGCCCTGTTTTCTCTTTTCGTTACTGTTCAATAAAACCAAAGTAATTATATGTTGGCGTAGTTGGTGGACTGGAGTGTAGCCATTGTCCCAAGCCATTACGTTTTCCATTGAAAACCTTGATCTGATTACCATGTTGATGTTTGCAAAGGCAGTTCCTCCTCCCTGATTGATTCCTGGTAAATAAAAGGTAATACTAAATGTCTATGTCATGTCGCAATAAGATAAGAAGAGACAAATGTAATAAAAAAAAAGATAATCCAAGGTACGACTCTTTTCAAGATAGGTCTCATGAACTTCCCCACTCAATCTATCAAGACCCGAGCAGTTCTACCAGAAGTCCACGGTAAAGGCACAGGCCGGCGCATACCGCCAATGGAATCCCTCACCATATGAACCCTGACCCCCAGAGTGTAAAAGTGAAGAGGCACAACGAGACTACGTAAATGCACTCTCCTAAAAAAAGTGGGAAAAGGTGAAAAAGAAGTGAGAACCAGGAATATGCACTGAACAGTGCTATCCCTGTAGACTAGGGTAACCATAGAGACCAAACGTAAAGAACAGAGGTGAGTCGGCACCACGTTTAAATAATTAATTAAGTTTGATCTACTTTACATTTTGATTTAAAGTGTCTCAACTGTAGGCTAATTGTATTATATGTACAGCACTTTGGCTCGACCAAAAATCGTTTATAAATGTGCTATATAAATAAAACTTGATTTGATTTTCTATATAATCAAATTAACCAATTGTCATGCGCTCAATTGAACACAGCCAATACTGTCCACTGTTTTAAAATGCTGTGGAGAGCGAGTTTTTAAGATACAGTGAAGATCCTGATATCCAATAAAACTATAAGACCAGACAAATCTATTGATACCGATAATGTCTTGATAGCTTGTTGGAAAGTGCCATAAAATCACTGCCAATGTAGGTTTATTTCTGATAAATCCAGTTGGCCGAAAATTGCAAATATAACATTGGATTAGAAAACATTGGCAAGTTGCTGCGAAAGTTTTGTCCTTGAACTTGTCTGCTCGAAAGTACACTCCAAAGTAAGGCTGTGTTCTCTCTAAATCGCCCCAGTAGCTCATCTTGTAATGCTTGACATGTTCACTGGAGGAGATCAACCTTCTTGGATATTTTTATCTGATCAGCTTTGTTGTGGTAAAATCCCCTGTTATTAGTGACGGACATGTTCTCCCCGGCCAATCGGTGTAAAAGGAGATGAGAGATGGAGATAGAGGTTGTGTGAAGAAGCCTCTCATCAGTCTTTCCTCTGCAGGGTGACGGGGGCGTGAAGCTGTCATTTTCATTCGCCATGCTGCTTGGTTTCTGTTCTCAACTCAATCCACACCAGGTTGCTCCGCTTGGCTGCAATGCTGAATATGCGTATTGAAATTCATGACTTGTATGTGATATTCATAGTTTAAGCTTGGATAGTTGTGAGCTAATTTGAATGAAACAACAGATTTTCATTACACTATATTGCCAATTTACAGAACTGTGCATTTCCCATCACAACAAAGCTTTGCCTTGCCAAAAACGTGGTCAAAAATACGTTGACTTCGGGTCTATTGAACTGTAAGTGGTCAAATCTCATGTCATATACTGGATTTTAGAACCAGGCAGTTTCATGCTTAAAATGTGTGTTTTTCTTATGCAGTTCGGTAGAGAAACAGAGCTGCAAACCTAGCTTAATTAATAAGTCAAGTGAAAAAAGCAGTGCAACATTATAGGCAACCAAATAAAACATACAGATAATTAGATTTTTTTTTAAATGTACCTATTTCTCTAGGTTTAGAACTAATTTGGTGTTATGGAAGTAAAACTCGACACAATATAACAAAGGTTCACTATTTAATGGCATTATAATGTCGAAATGCTAAATATTATACCATTTACTTCTCATTCCCCGGGGAGTGTTGCAGTGAAGATGTAACGTCTACGTTATCTGCCTCAACTCATTTACCTATGCACTTGTGACCTGCATGTTGGAGGAGAGAGAATAACTTGCATATAGGACTTACTTTGTTTATGAATATGGCAGAGTGGTAAAGTGAGAGTGATTGACAGCTGATGTCACAACAGAGGATGGAGATGAACCAGAATGCATATTGGTAACGTTCACTGACGGGATGCCATCACTCGACCATAGTGACAGTACAAGCCTCCTTCATATTTGTATTTTGTGCCTCTACTGTGACATGCAGGGCCGTCCCTGGCCAACGCCCTTTGTTTCGCGAGCGCCGTCGACGGACGGATTAGCACTACAGTAATTGCGCTCTAATTACTAATTACCCTCCACAAGGTGAGGCCCCACGCAGTCTGCATGATCGGCCTGTCGGGAGGGACGGCCCTGGTGACATGTCTCTATGCTTTAATGTTCAAAAAGCTCTTTATTTTTCCTCATACAGTCTGTTGTGATTGGTCAACTGTTTAGAGATGTCCCACCCCTTAGCCTATCATGTACAATGTGTTGGAGCGCTAGCCAATAGAAGCGCAAGTGTTACATAGTGATGTCACAATTTTACTGAGTTTAACAAAGGAGTGCTAACATTTCAGCCTCTTGTGTGAACAACAACAAATTATAAAATGGTTTGAGGGATTCTCCTGACAAAATATTTTCTTTTATCTCTCTATGAGTCATACACACAGGAAAGAAAACTATGGGCTCAGCACAGTCTCATAATACACACATGCGCACAGAAGGATTCACACTTGTATTTCTGGATCCACACTTGTGTTTTTCAATGCAATGCACACACAAATGTGTTCCGTTTTCATATACATACAGAAAAAAGTTTTACATATGTATTTTTGATCCTCACATATTTGTTTTCCGTTTGAATCCTCTGAACCTGCAAACACAAACCGCTTTCTGTGCACGGATCGCTGTGCATTCGTGTGTGGGTTTTTTGAGACTCCCCTGACGGTCAGCCGATTCGTACTTGTAATTATTTCTATCTATAGCCAATCAGATGTCTCCTCAATTCTAAGCCAATCACATGAGCGCGCCCCCACGAGGGTAGATTTCTTGCGTTCATGACGTAGCGCTTCATGTACGCATTTTGCGCAGTCCGGAGCTGACAGCTCCATGGAGCCTGTCTGCAGGCGCTAATCTCAGGACACCTCCACTCTCAGTACAGCGCCACTTTCCGAACAGGAAATGCACGCAAATACAAGCCTTTATATTATTAAGGTACAGCGCCACTTTCCGAACCATTGATGAATGCTTGTGTACACAAAAACGGCAGGCAACACCGTTTTAAATGTGTGTTTCCTGTATGGTGACTCGAATACAGCTGCTTTATTTATGTCTGTATGAAGTTGTTGTGAGTGTGGAGGGAGCAGCTACAGGTTAGCTTCGCCTAATCGATCAGTGCACTACGAAGCCAGTGCTAGACAGTGACCTGTTAACGGGGGGAGCCCCGCCGGTCATTATCGGCCGATATTCACTCTTAATAGTTTGATCGGTGCTCTCTATAAAGGCCGATCAGGAGAGCGGGATCTGATCGATATGGACATAAACGCGAGTGAAGTATAACCGGACGCAAGAGAGAGAGAGATCAGATCAGCTGCTGAGTCTGATGGAGACACGCTGCTCTGCATGATCATTATTATTCACGTCGGTGGTAATGATGTTCGTTTACGCCAATCAGAATGCACCAAACTTAATGTGGAGTCGGTGTGTAGTTATGCTAAAACAATGTCGGACACCGTAATCTTCTCTGGTCCCCTCCCCAATCTGATCAATGATGACATGTATAGCCGCATGTCATCATTTCAGCGCTGGTTGTCTTGGTGGTGCCCAGCAAACAATGTGGGCTTCGTAAATAATTGGACAGCCATCTGGGGAAAACCTGGTCTGATTAAGAGAGACGGCATTCATCCTACTTTGGAAGGTGCAGATCTCATTTCGGCAAACATTTCAGGGCTTTGTGGACTTAATCCATGACAAACTGGAGTTGAGACCAGGAGGCGGAGTCGCAGTCTTACACGCTTCTCTGCGCTCTCTCCTAGGCAGTCATCCATAGGAATCCAGAACCCAATAAAATACCCAATATTAGCGGTGTGTGTGTCTGCCCAAGGACAATTTAAGGTAAACCCTAATAGAGGTGTCATACATAATAACCTAATAAAAGTAAATGTAACAACTACTACAGTGCAACAAAACAGGAAGATTAAATGTGGTCTCTTAAACATAAGATCTCTAGCATCTAAAGAAATATTGGTAAATGATTTAATATCAGATTATAATATTGATATATACTGTCTCACTGAAACTTGGTTGAGACATGAAGAATATGTCAGCATAAATGAGGCCACTCCACCCAGCCATATCAACACTCATATTGCTCCAGGCACGGGCCGAGGAGGTGGAGTTGCAGCAATCTTTGACTCAAGTTTACTTATCAATACTAAACCAAAATTAAATTATACCTCCTTTGAAAGCCTCGTTTTTAGTCTTACGCATCCGACCTGGAAAACTTTGCAGCCAATCTTATTTGTTACAGTGTATCGTGCACCAGGTCCTTATTCAGAATTCTTATCAGAATTCTCTGAGTTTTTATCAACTTTGGTTCTTAAAACAGATAAAGTAATTATCGTAGGTGACTTTAATATTCATGTTGACGATGATAAAAATAGCCTTACTGTTGCATTTAACTCTATATTAGATTATGTTGGTTTCTGTCAGAGTCTAAATAAACCAACCCACTGCTATAATCACACTCTTCACCTTGTTCTGACTTATGGTATTGAAATTGAGCAACTATTAGTCGAACCGCATAATCCTGCTTTATCCGACCATTTCTTAGTAACTTTTTTAGTACTATTACGAAACTACAAAGCATTAGTCAAAAGCTCTTGCAGCAGAAACCTATCTGTTAGTGCTATAGCCACATTTAAGGAAGAGATTCCACCAATACTTAACTCGATAGCATGTCTGCATGTAGGGGAGGAAACTTATACAAAATGTACATCACCCCAAATTGATCATGTTGTTGATAGTGCTATAGATGCGCTGCGAATAAAATTAGACTCTGTTGCTCCTTTGAAAAAGAAGAAAATAAAACAACATAGATTAGCTCCATGGCATAATGCCGAAACCCGCAAAATAAAGCAAAAGTCTAGACAACTTGAAAGGATATGGCGTTCCACTAAACTTGAAGAATCTCGTTTAATTTGGCATATTACTCTCAATGAATATAAGAAAGCACTGCGTAAAGCGAGAGCAGCCTACTACTCTTCATTAATAGATGAGAATAAGAATAATGCAAGATTTATTTTCAGCACTGTAGCCAGGCTGACAGCCACAGCTCCATTGAGCCTTCTATTCCCATAGCACTCAGTAGTAATGATTTTATGTGCTTTTTTAACGATAAAATTGTTACTCTTAGAAACAAAATTAATGACCTCTTGCCTTTGACCAGTATAGTGTTATCAACAGCTCCCGGAAACGTAAGCTCTAATAGTACACTAGATAGTAAACTAGAATGCTTTTCAGCCATAAACCTTGAACAATTACATTCAATGATTCTCTCTTCTAAACCATCAACGTGCATGTTAGACCCAATTCCAACTAAGCTGTTGAAGGAAGTTTTTCCATTAATTAGCACTTCTTTATTAAATATTATGAATATGTCTTTATTATCAGGCTATGTTCCACAATCATTCAAAGTAGCAGTGATAAAACCGCTTCTTAAAAAGCACAACCTCGATCCAGAGGTTTTAGCCAACTATAGACCTATTTCTAATCTTCCGTTCCTCTCAAAAATTCTTGAGAAAGCGGTCGCAAAACAGTTGTGTGATTACTTAAAAACAATGATTTATTTGAAGATTTTCAGTCTGGCTTTAGAACACATCATAGCACAGAGACAGCTCTGGTTAAAGTCACAAATGACATTCTAATAGCCTCAGACAAGGGACTTGTCTCTATTCTTGTTTTGCTCGATCTCAGTGCTGCATTTGATACTATCGACCATGACATCCTATTGCAAAGACTAGAGCACTTAGTTGGCATACAGGAAACCTACAGGAAACTGCTTTAGGCTGGTTTAGGTCCTATCTATCTGAACGCTCTCAGTTTGTACGTGTTAACGATGAATCTTCCACGCAAACCAAAGTTAGCCATGGAGTGCCACAGGGCTCAGTGCTCGGACCTATTTTGTTCACATTATATATGCTTCCGTTAGGCAATATTATAAGGAATCATTCTGTAAACTTTCATTGTTATGCGGATGATACTCAACTATATTTATCAATCAAGCCTGATGAAATTAATCATCTAAATAAAATTCAAGACTGCCTTAAGGACTTAAAAACGTGGATGACCTTAAACTTTTTGATGTTAAACACGACCAAAACTGAAGTTATTGTACTTGGCCCGAAGAATCTACGAAACAAATTATCTAAAGATATACTAACTATGGATGGCATTAATTTGGCCTCCAGTGAGACTGTAAGGAATCTTGGTGTTATATTTGATCAGGATTTATCCTTTAACGCCCACATAAAATCAATTTCAAGGACCGCCTACTTCCATCTACGTAACATTGCAAAAATCAGGCATATCTTGCCTCAAAACGATGCAGAGAAACTAGTCCATGCATTTGTTACTTCTAGGCTGGATTATTGTAACTCTTTATTATCAGGGAGTACCAAGAAGTCAGTCAAGTCGCTTCAGCTGATTCAAAATGCTGCGGCTCGTGTACTAACCAGAGTTAGGAAAAGGGACCACATTACTCCTGTTCTGGCTGCCTTACACTGGCTCCCAAAAGAACACAAGATAGAATTTCAAATTCTTCTTCTCGCCTACAAAGCCCTTAATGGGCAGGCGCCATCTTACCTTAAAGAACTCATTATACCCTACTGTCCTACTAGGGCATTGCGTTCCAAGAATGCAGGGTTGTTGGTTGTTCCTAGAGTCTCTAAAAGTACAATGGGAGCCAGAGCCTTTTCTTATCAAGCTCCACCATTTGTGGAATCAGCTTCCAGTTTGTGTTCGGGCGGCAGACACCCTATCCGTTTTTAAGAGTGTGCTTAAGACCTTCCTTTTTGATAAAGCTTATAGTTAGGGCTGATTAGATTCAGCCCCTAGTTTTGCTGATATAGGCTTAGTTTGTCGGGGGACATCTTACTTCTTCCTTCTCTCTGTCTATACCTGTGTACTCTCATGTTCCGATTAACCCAGCTTCCCCACATGTCTTTCTTTTTGGTGTCTATATACGCTGGGATCCGGAGTCATGGATGATCCTGCGGTCCTGTGTCCTGGATCGCGAGCGCTGGATCTTGAGTCGTGGCTGTGGTCCTGGATCATCGGTCCTGGATGGATATCCTCGTGGATTCATCTTCCTATTATACACACATGCATTTCCAAACTACCTATGTTGCAAATGTATTATCTTTTCAATTTACACACGGCATCTATTGCATGTCTGTCCGTCCTGGGAGAGGGATCCCTCCTCTGTTGCTCTCCCTGAGGTTTCTCCCATTTTTCCCTTTAAACTGTGGGTTTTCTCCGGAAGTTTTTCCTTGTACGATGTGAGGGTCTAAGGACAGAGGGTGTCGTATTGTCATACTGATATTCTGTACACACTGTGAAGACCACTGAGACAAATGTAACATTTGTGATATTGGGCTATATAAATAAACATTGATTGATTGATCACCTGATGCTCCGCCCTCTGTTTAGCGAGCTGACCGGACTGCGCAAAATGCGTACATGTCGCAAGAAATCATACCCTCGTGGGGGCGCGCTCATGTGATTGGCTTAGAATGGAGGAGACATCTGATTGGCTATAGATGGAACAAATTACAAGTACGAATCGGCTGACCGTCAGGGGAGTCTCAAAAAACCCACACACGAATGCACAGCGATCCGTGCACAGAAAGCGGTTTGTGTTTGCAGGTGCAGAGGTTTTAAATGGAAAACAAATATGCGAGGATCAAAAATACATATGTAAAACCTTTTTCTGTAATTGGATTTCATTTACATGTATATGAAACGGAACACATTTGTGTGTGCATTGAATAACACAAGTGTGGATCCAGAAATACAAGTTTGAATCCTTCTGTGTGCATGTGTGTATTATGAGACTGTTCTGAGCCCATAGAAAACTGTCTAAATCAGATATACAAAATGGATAGCCAGATTTTCTTTCTGTCTTATTGCCTCCAGCTTAGGTTTAGTAGTTATGTGGCAAAAAGAAATAAGCAAACAAACCACAATCTGTTACATATTCGTGATAAGACACCAAACAGATTCACTTAAGGACTGCTGGATAGGAAGCTTTTCTTCACTGCCTTTGTCTGCTTGTATTGTGAAATTAGCTTGGTCAGCAAAGGATCTGCCCAATTTTCCTTTCCTTCCTCACCGTCTGACTGTGGCCCTGTGAATAATCTGGATATATAATACACACTAAGTGCCAGCCTCTCTCTGCCAGCCTCCATCCGAGGTGGAGATAATACTGCTTTAAACCCCTTCTTCATCTGTCAGCTACAAACATTGACGGTTAACATGCACCTGATGGAGACACACTGGCGGTGTTCACAAAGTGCTGAATCATGTGTGGTATTGACATGCTGGGCTCTGACCTTGGAGGGTGTCTAGCGAGACCTGAGTGATGGCGGATAGGTGCCAAACACAACAATGATGGAATGATCGATCTGACCGGAGCCCTCCCTGATCTCTGCTGAGGCCCAAAGTCTTACATCACATTAGTTTGTTTTGTTACACTGCACATGTTTGTGTTTGACTCCTATAAGATGTCTAATATCAACCATTTTTCACTTAAGGAACAGCAAACACACTTGGACCTTTTGGGGTCTTATGCAAAGATTGTCAACGACATTATGTCCAATACATAAATAAACATAAAAGGTGAGATGAGTATTGATATTAAAGTGTTCCTGTGTCCTTTGTTGTTTTCAAGATCATGACTAAAGCTCAGGCGGAGGGATTATCTCACTGACTGATCCAATTGAGGGGACAATTATCCACAGCTGCCATTTAAATGATCACCACATGATCTTGATGCTTGTGTGTCCTTGCTATAAATGACAGCACTGACATCTCCTGGACGAACAGCAAACCTGCAGGAGTGAAGATACAATACACACACATCAATGTTTATTTTATTTATGCAATCTGATTTCAACGTTTGCGCATTTCTACCTGTCTACATCGAGGAACTCTTTAAAACACGTTTTAACCATTCTTTAATATGAAAAGCAATGTATTTTCAATGCTTTGGGTTGAGCAATGTCATTTTTTAGGTGCTGACAAGACATGTCCTCTAGAGGGTAGTCTTGTCTTTTTTGTTACAGATCAATAAATGATAATGTACATAAAGCTTAGTCTATAACCGAGGTGTCCCTGAGCAAGGCACCTTCCCCACACTGCTCCCCGGGCGCCGTTCAAAATGGCCGCACACTGCTCCTAACACAGGATGGGTCGAATGCAGAGAAACAACGGGGATTCATAAAGTATATCAAAATCAAAATTAAAAAATAATAATAATAATGACTGAGGAATACATTTGGACCATTTTGCTTGTAGTGTTTTTGTGTATTTTGACTATAAATAAATTTTCTTGATCTGATAACTCTAGAATACTTTCTGTATTGTTATAGATTTCAAAACATATGTTCTAATGGTCAAGGCTTTCTCCGCTGTATCATGTCTTTTTTTATAGCAGGAAGATTGTTTTAAAGACTTAAAGCCTAATTGTTCTCAAACTCTTTTAACTAAATTATCTAAAACCCAAGGTATTATTGTTATAATGAGTCTGTATGCTGGCCCGTACCCAGGACTTCGTAAATATCGAGATCCAAAACATTATTATTTTGTGCACACAAAAGCATTTTACTCTTTAACTAAAGAGGGGCTTCCACATGTGGCAGGCCAGGTGTTGGTGCTGCCGGTTTTGGAACACCCATAACTTTGTCCAAGATAGTCGTACTGTCCCCAAAATCACACTGGTGTTTGCTGTCCCCCTCTAATTTGTGCACACAAAAGCATTTTACTCTGGGCTCAGCATATATATATATATATATATATATATATTTATTATATTATATTTGTATTATTCTTTGCCTTTCAAAAGCATGACATCATTATTTACACAACACGAAAAGAACTTAATGAAAAGTACTGCGGCTGTTTGTTGATAAATTGCTTTAATAGGGTATACTTAGTTGTGCATTGCCCCCACCGCCAGTAAGTGGAAGTACTAGGAACCCTGTTAATTGTGTGCAGTTATTTCACGAGTTTTATTATACACACCTCGGTGACCTCAATGGCCGTCTGTATCTGTACAGTATGTATGTTTTCACGGAACCACTATATTCAGAATAAAAAAAAGTGTCCTCTGCTCAGAGAAAATGTATTTAAAACCTCCCTTAAACTAATTAAACCTAGCACATACTAAAGTTTACAAAAGCAGAAATGAGACCTAAACTAACAGAAAATGTTGCGTTTTAGTTTACAGTTAAGCTCTCACACACTATGGTATTAATATATAGGCTCACTAACACCCATTGCATGTATTCTCTCCCCCCCACCTGCCACCAGGTCTCCTGAACAGTGATTTGTGTTCTGCACTGAGACCACGGGATAATTAGGCTGATCTTTGCCTGATGGCCTTTAAGGCTGTTCAGATTGCAGGAGGATCAGACAGAGCTGTGGGGGAAGACAACTGCTCTCTGAGGAGCAAAAGTCACACAGAAATTATGATCCTGATCTCATACATGCGTTTTTCACACATAGCTCAATGCTATTCATCATGTCCCTGGCAGCAGCAGCAGTTTATGGTTCATGCTTTGACAGATTGAAAGCAGGACCAGCAATGTACTGCCATGAAATCTATTTTAAATTAAACCAAAGCATTAACAACTCAGATGCAGTCGCAGCTATTAATGCATGCCGTTAAATATCATAGTATGTATCTGTCATACAGGGCAACCCTTGTACTATGTGAATTAAGATAATCAGGCAGATAATTTGAAAATAAAGATGATTTATTGGACTTTTAATAATAATTAATTAATTTAATAACTGCCCCCTTTTGCTTTAACGTCCCTGTTGCACTGTGTAATTAAGTTCACTTTTAACTTTGTGAAAATGGTATTGCTTATGGGTTTAATTGGTAACAAATAAAGTCAGTGTTTAACGTGTTTCTGCTGAACTATATAATAATATTTATTGCAAAGCGCTTTAATTTGCCTTGTGTTGAAATGTGCTAAATAAATAAATTGCCTTGGTTTTCTAGAGCTTTTCTTGCACAGAGAGAAATACATTTAATTAGTTTAAATCATAATTTACCTTCAATTCAACGTACAATTTGCAAGACTCCAGTCAACAGCTACTTGTTAGATGAGTTGGGTTTGTCAGCTTCGAAAGGGGATCATAAAACAGAAAGGCCCACAAGGCAAAAACCCTCACAATGCTATGGTCCTTTAATGCCTTTATCTTCAGATGAAAGTGAGGCTATTGATCTCGAGCTCCCTGTATTCTAGACAGAACTGGGCCATTGTTCACTGGCTGTTATCTCCATGCTATTGATTCCAATAAATAAAGGCAGAAACCTGACTTTGTCTATGTCAAAGATGTGCTGGTGGAGTTTGCGTCACAACCTGCATTTCACCTGTAAATGTCAGGGAACAGATGGACCAGCAGCTCAGCCTGATCCCTGTCATGTGTGAGATTTATGACTCACACCGTATCATTTTAATATCGCACCTTCTTTTAATTTGAACCTTTATTTTAATTCAGATCGCACTGAGCACTAAGTATTATCCTCTTTCTGTCAGACTATGTTAATTAGTTTGCAGGGAGATAATAATTTGTTTAAGTATAATTGGAGGCAAAAGCACAACACCTACATATGTACATAGAGAAAAATAACAATACTGCTGTTTTACAGGTATTAACTCTCAACCAAAGACGCAGAGAAAAAATTACTGTGTGGTGTGTTTTTGAGACTGTAAAGGTATCCACATTAGCATTACACTGTTCGAATATCCAGGTAACGAGTAAAAAGGATCATTCACATGCAATCACTCAGCAATAGTTTTGTTATGTGTGATACAATCAGCGACGTGCAGTCAGGGGAGGCAGAGCCTCATCTGTCATACTCCTATGTAACGGGGAAAAAACAAAACTAAATAATAATAAAATCTCACCAATGATCTGTTTTGCAGTGGCGGCCGGCCCATAGGGGCGCTAGGGGCGCCGCCCCACCTCTTGCCAGATACAAAATTTAAAAAAAAATATTTAAAAAAAAAATATTTAAAAAAAATATATATTTTATATTTTAATTTTTAATGAAAAAGGTAAATATCATACAATTGGTATCACAAAAATGTATAATCTACAATACAATCTCGTTTAAAATTGTGTTACGATGTCTAAAGTTACTGATAAGTCACCTGTTTCCTGCCTGGCCTTGCCCATGGCATTAGTTTATCATTACGGGGCAGAGCCCCCGAGCGAAACAGCAGCAACCAGCACGTTGCAAAAGTCTCAATAGTAAACTGTGCCGCCGAAACATAATTTCAGCCAATCAGCGCCGTCAAATATTTTGGTCACGTGGGCGCTCACGTTGGCGCCCATGTTGCTTACGTGCGTTGACGTGAGTTGTTTTTTAGACTTTTTTAGAGTGACCAAGGTGACGCAGTAGTTGGATGAGAATGGTGTGCAGGTGGAGTCGCCGGAACCTCGGTCCGCCCAAGAGCTACTCTCCAATCCTTTTGAAAGGAGAAGTTTGGGAGATAAATTGATACTTAAAGACCTTGGACCGGACCAACCCGATTTGTATATCACAGCAAGCTCGTGAAAAAGACAAAACGTATCAACAAGGCTTCTCACATGGCTAGCTGGATGCAAACAGGTAAATGCTATCTTTTGTTTCACATGCTTGCTCTTCAAACAGCCGGGGACAGATACGATCTGTTCAGAAACTAGACAAAAGTTAAACAAGTACAAACCACAGACTGTCTGTGTCATGGAGAATACAGTCGCTGGTTTATTTATGTCTGTAGGCCGTTGTTGTGAGTGTGGACGGTCGGAGCATATATAGCGTTAGCTTAGCCAAGCTCCATTCAGGAAATAAGCATTCTAAAAGGTTTTTCGCCTGCCGTCTGTCTGCAGACTTGTCAAAGCATTAATTCATGGTTTTTACTAACCGGTATCAGTATGTTGTTACGTCCGCATCATTTAGAAACGTGTATTACAATTTAATCATGGTAAAATATGTTGTTGTAGTTGTAGCTCCCGAGCCAGCGCGTCTTGTTTGAATGATGCGAGTAAACACAGCTGGCAGCTGCGGTGAAACTCGAGCGACTAGAGCGATGCGATAGGAGCGTTTAGAGCGAAGCAAATATTCGCATCGCGTCCGGTCTGAACGCAGCATTAAAGCGAGCTCCGCGCTGCACTGGAAACGCGCCATTACATCACCAGAAGTCCTAATTTAAGGGGTCATTTCTCCCAAAAAAAAATGTTTTACTCACTATATCAACAGCCCCACCAAAAATATTTTCCACCAGCCGCCACTGCTGTTTTGTAAATGTGATTTCTGTATAATTCCAATCGCTTTTTATAGTCAAAATCGGGAAATTTGCCGAGCTCCGCTACAACTATAGGCTACATGGGAGCGATGAGAAGTGAGGCAGGGGCGTGCTCTGCCTCACGTCACCCCACAGAAACTGTCTGGAAAGCGGGCCCTAAGCGCATGCCTGTTACCATCTCACTGTATGTCACCAATGTAATGTTTGTAGATCCCTTTATTACATTTATCCTCGCCATCCATAGTCTCTAAATAACTTATTTCACATAGATATGATATTTAGGCTTGTTGGTCTGGTCTCATCGTACAACAGCAATGAAAAAGCATCAGGGGAGGCAGCCATAACCTCTGCCGCACTGAAGGGGGCGCACGTGAGCCCACAAGTGCTTGTTGCTACTGTTATTCTACGCAGAGACGGTAGACGCAAACAACAAACTGGACTTTTGAAACTAGAGGAAGACAAGGAGGACTTTTACAAAAAAGTAATAGAGATTGTTGTCCAGAAGGATAGCATGGACTTCATCTTCAAGTCAAGGTAAGACCACCATTGTAATGAAAATGGGATCTTACTAAGAAAGAACAATCCAATATTTAGATTGTGGGTATCCTTTTGTTGAACAGTCTGTTTAAAATGAATTGAAGCATCAGACTAAAAAAGCTTTTGAAAATAACAGAATATTTCGATTAAAGTAAAAATATAATAGCCTATTTGTAAATCTGACTCTGAAAGAGTCAGTGCCTCACCAGCCATGAACCTCACCGCACGTCACTGGATACAAAAGGAAGCTATGGTAAATCCAGGGAGTATTAAAATGATATTAAATCGAAGATCTAACATTAATGTTCATATTTTCAAGACAAAATTATATTTTCTGAGTAGAAAAGCCACCACTGGTTCTACTTACATTTCTAATTAAACTGATGTAGCAGCAATGCACCATTCCTTTTCCAAGAAAATGTTTATCATCAAACTCCATGTACTGTATATCTGGTTCGTGGTTGTTTGGTACATTTTGTCTCGAAGTATTTGCAGTGTTTGTGTTGGAGAAATGGTGGAGGGGATAAAAAGGAGGCAAGCTGAGTGCAATGTGTGGATGAGGGGTTGGAAATAGCTTCCATCTACACAATGTACAACTAATACGCCCTCACGACCGCTGAGCAATTAGAGGCTAATTCAGAGATCTCCACCTCTTTTGTACCCAGAAGAACAAACAGCTTTCTATTTACGTTCCTATATGGTGCATTACGACAAGGTGCACATTACAGAAAGTGTAAGGAAATATTTGTATGTATTCATGCAAACTGTGAAGAAGCTTGAAAATGATTTGTGTAGAAAACTGGGCTGGTTTTGGGCCTGCTAACATGTGGTTTTTTGAGGACAAAGGAAGAGGGGGAAGGTCAGGAGTTAACATACAGTCATCCCTGTGGGGGAATTTAAGATGTGGGGTGTTGATGATAATTTGGGCAGCCAATCACTGGTCTGGAAGGGAGGCGCAGATAACTCCTCCGGTCAGCGAGGTATTTAGACAGGAACCCCGTTGTGTGCTCGCTCTCTTTCTCCTCTGGCTGGCTGGCTGGCTGGCTGGCTGGCTGGCTGGCTGGCTGGCTGGCTGGCTGGCTGGCTGGCTGGCTGGCTGGCTCACGTGAGTATCAGGTAAATGTGGGATCCCACAGAACTGTATGTAATTTGTACTGTATTGATTGTACTTGATTGTATTGCATTGTATATTACCATTAAAGTGGATTATTGTTTAACGGTTAAGTGTATGCTCTGGATTCCCTTCATGTAAGATAACAGCTATGTTTAGGGACGCGGGGGGATTTGGAAATGTGGCCTAGTTACCACCTAAATCTCCTAACAAAAGTCAGTTCTTGGATCATTCATCTTGGCCCATGACCACATGCTGGGCGACTAAAGAGACGGTCGATTTGTCCTATGTGTCTTCTGACTCAGCTGTGTGTAAGGAACAGTATTGATGGGGATGCTAAGAAGGTATGATGACAAATGTGATTGTGTGTCTACGGGATGCCATTTAATTCATAGCATACATAAATATAGAAAGAAATTCTGAAATAAACAAATAAGGTAATACAAATATAACATATCTTAATTCATAGATAAATCAGTATAGAAAAATAAATATAATATGTTTACAATTGTTATGTTTTTTCAGGGTACTTTTATTCAATGTTAAATATTAAATAAAAAATGTGTAAAGGTCCCATGTCATGCTTTTCCGGTTATTACCCGTCCCCTTGTGTGTTATGAAGGTTTTTATGCATGTAAACGGTCTGCAAAGTACACCCTGTAGCGAGTAAAACTCTAACACAGAAAATACCTGTCTATGCCCCAGAACGCCTCGTTGGAGATTTTCTCTTACCCATACGTAACTATATTACCCATATGGGTAATCCGTGGAGTAATCTGTGGAGCTCCTCACACACACACACACACACACACACACACACACACACACACACACACACACACACACACACACACACACACACACACACACACACACACACACACACACACACACACACACACACACACACACACACACACACACACACACACACACACACACACACACACACACACACACACACACACACACACACACACACACACACACAGGGCCGTCCCTGGCCAATTTGGGGCGACATTGTGAGATGAGCCCAACCACCACAGGTGAGGTAGGTCATTTTGGAGAAACTAGCTGGAATTGGCTAGAATTTGAAAATACACAGCCGGAAAAAATCTGCCACTTCCTTACAGAGCCCCTCCTCCAAGGGGGTGCGCGGAGAAATCAAGCCCCCAGGAAGTGCGCTGGACTCTGAGGAAAATATTCGTTGTGGCCAAACGGCGGTACTACACTTCCGTGAGGTAGCTGGGCCCGGAAACACTTTTTCCCATTGACTTACATTGGGAAAGAGTGGTCTGTAAATCGTTGGATAATTTTTTTGAAACTAAATAAACTACCCAGTATGAACGTTTGTATAGCCCTTATTAAAAACATTTGGTCCTCAAATTGTAAAATGTGCTAATAACATTATTCTGAGGGTTATTTCCCTCGGCATTATGAACGTGCATCTAACCCACGGGACCGCGCCGCCCGGCACGTTCATATTACGTGTTCAGCACTACATGCGTTTTACCTTTACGCTGTCTCGCAGACCCCACGCAGCAAGCAGGAAATTAACCCAGCTCACACTGTCCGCTCCTCGCAGCAGCGAGCCGTGCAACGTCCCGCCAACACGGCACCCAGACCCCACGCAGCATTCTCATCTGTTTGTCATTACTGGTGTCATTTTCTGGTTGCTAACAAACGCCATTGTAACACATACTCACTGATGTTCCGCTGTAACAGTGGTAGACTCATCAGAACAGAGAGTGCGAGCTGACCAATCAGAGCACCGTGGGCTCACGGGGAGGGGGGGGGGCAGGAGCTCCAACAAGCCGTTTAGGACAGAGAGTGAATACACATACTATTCATGCTGCTATCAGAAACAATGTCCGACTGTTTTGGACATAATATGGTCGGTGTTTACGTTAGCATCGCTAACACTCAGAGCTAACCTGTACTGGAGAGCATGTGTGTGAAGAAGCAGGAAGTAGAAAGGAACTCACCTTGTGGTATAACCGGCAAGAGAGAAAGCCTTTGAGCTCCAGACTGTTTCAGAGATAATCCTTGATAATCCATGATATGGCGTTTCATCACGGCAGTATCTGCCAGTAGAATCTCCCACATGAGCTCAGCCCCCTCCTTGCTATTATCACTCTTTTTTTTTTTTTAAAGCTTTATATCCCAAATCAGCACTTTTGAAACAGGAAGTGAAATAGAGGGATATGAGGCATGGCTCAAATGGGTGATCTGTTTGGTATTTTGAGCAAAATACTTCATAGACATGTTTTTTATATATCTGAGACCTATGCTATTGCCTAAAAATAGGTGACCTTTAAGGTTTTTGTATTATATATAAAATCAAAAGCGGTTCATTCATAATTCATTTAGGCCTACAGCATACTTGCCAACCCTCCCGTTTTTCGCGGGAGACTCCCGATTTCATTGCCCTCTCCCGGTTTCCTCCCGGGGTCATATTTCTCCCACATTTCTCCCGATTTCTGACAAAATCAGATTTACTCACGACTGTTTCCACTCGGACTTTAATACAGCTACACCATTGTTTGGTTTCCATGGTAGCGAGTCTCTTTAGTAGTGCGCGCAACTGAAAGTCTGAGAGGGTGAGGAAGATAGTCACAGAAAACTGAACAAGAATCGACAACTCGATCCTCTGCTCACTCCTTTCCAGCCAACACACTCTCACTCCCTAAGTGTCCAGGAGCGACGTTTGGTCAGTGTCCGTGGCGTGCAGTTGTGACGCTCCTAGGCTCCTTCAGCGTCATAAAGGGACGCAAATAGCTTTCAACTGATTGCAATGTATTCCCATCTGCGGCGGGATTTGACGCTCATGGAAGCACGGCATTCGTTTGTGTCGGCTGCCCTTAAAAGCAATGTGAGCGTCCATTCCCATTGGATATCGGAGAATTGTGCACCCGGAAGTAAGTATTCCCCTTACTGTCGATTGATTTTACAGTGATATCTGCACTACTCATCGACTAAAAAACACCAGATTATCCTTGTTAATTACACAACATTGATTGGTTTAAATTGTGTGCAATGCTTTTGGATTTTTCCCCTTCGATTCGGAGAAACAAATATTTTTTCGGAGTAAAGGATGGCAGAAGACACTACACTACCCAGAATCCCCAGCTATCATTTGGACTACACCATGTGCTCTGTTTGACGTCATGTGATCTTCACATTTCTCCCTGCAGAAAAAAAAAACATGGCCGAACTTCGTTTTATTCTCGGTAGAAAATGCCTATTTTAAAGTTAGTTTGGCCATTAAAATGCGTTTTGATGTCATTTGATGCGAGAAATATGAGTTGTTATTTCAGATTATGTGTGCAGTGGATGTACATGATCTTTAGTTTGCTAGTTATTACGAAGATTACTTCAGGAAATTGCGTCCATAGAACGTTTTCATTGTTACCAAGGTGGTTGCTAGCGACGCTGCTATAGATATTATTTCTGTTATGTTGTGTAACTGTTTAATGGTGTTATCTTTATTGCTACCCCCTTCCCCGTCAATGTATAGTGTTGGTCCACAGCGCAAACATATTAGTTTAACAAAATCCGCATCTAAAGATAGCCTACGTTATTTCCCCTGTGCAATTCCAGTCTCACATCTCAGAGCACATCGTCATTAATACCAGAAACAGACCGAATTTTTTTTTTTTTAATTAAATAATACTTTATTCCGAGTGTGCTTGCTTTTCTCTTTGAAAGTCATCACATAACGACATTGTAATACACGGTTCGGCTGCATTAAATATTACATATCTGCCGTAGTTCTCTATTTATAGAGCCCTGATGAGAAGACCTCTAGACAAACATGAGGAACTGCCGCCAACACTGAAAACGTGACGTGGATCATAAATATATCAGCCATTAAACAACATCTTACATTTCTTTTCACACAATACGTCTCCTTGCAGTATCAACACTAATTCGGCTCACTTTTATATTTGATCCAGTTGGTAGATAGGCTGTATTTACACCATAAAGGTGCACAGCTGATATAAAGGGACACCTGGTGGTTAAAGCATGTTATTGAATGACATTATTTTTTATTATTAGATATTAATACGATCCCTATAAAGTATATTCATTACTCGTTATTCTCTACTAATAGTTAATTAAAGACTGTATATAATGACTATTTTGCACATCCTTTTCAAGATGTTCTAAGGTTTGTTGACATCATATACACAACTATGGTGTAGTTATGCATTGAATGAAAAACTTGGGTCGCAGGTTCCTCAACAGTGCATTACAAGACATCTATCAATATTTGTGCATACCTCCAGCAATGTTAACTATGTTGAAGCACTTATTTTAACTGATATTATACATAATGTATTATACTCTTATAAGACGTATGTAGATATTTCATCGTCAGGTATTGAACAATCAATAAATAAAGAACACAGAATGGTTAAATATAAAACACAGAATTGGTGTGATTATACTAAATTATTTACAAATAAACACAACTGCATATTTAAAACTGTTACACATGCTGATGTAACGCAAGTGTTCCAACTTGGGATCAATAAAGTATATCTTATCTTAAGCTGATCGATGGCTACTGCCATATTTGCAAAATGTGCCTCTGAACCTTGACAAGTGCATGTTTCAAGCTTATCAATTAATGTAATGTAATGTTATCACAGGGGTCACACACATAAGACCAGCTGTTAAATAAAGCTCTTCTGACCTTAGCTGGCGTGTGGGTATATATATTAATACTGCCCATAATGGGCACAAGCAATTTTCACCCATTTATTAATTATATGTTTTAAATGTGAGTGTTTCCTGTCCCCTAAACCTCCAGGGATGTACACAGTTTAATACTGGCAACTTCTTATTATGGGAAATACGAAAACGTCTTTTAAAACTACAACTCCCAGTAGAGACGTGCCATAGAGAACATGTTGCGAAACAGAATAGCCAGCATGTGTAGTTCTGGGGACGGGGTGGGGGGACGCGGTGGACCCGTTCAAATCCAGTTTGGACAGTCTGCCGTGGTTCCATCCCATTTCAAGTGCTGTTCGAGGCTCGGCTTAACCCTCGGAGCACACTCTCCAATCACAGAGCTTGAGGACTATCACGGGGTTTGTCAAACAGAGCACATGGTGTAGTCCAAACGATAGCTGGGGATTCTGGGTAGTGTAGTGTCTTCTGCCATCCTTTTACTCCGAAAAAATATTTGTTTCTCCGAATCGAAGGGGAAAAATACAAAAGCATTGCACACAATTTAAACCAATCAATGTTGTGTAATTAACAAGGACAATCTGGTGTTTTTTAGTCGATGAGTAGTGCAGATATCACTGTAAAATCAATCGACAGTAAGGAGAATACTTACTTCCGGGTGTACAATTCTCCGTTATCCAATGGGAATGGACGCTCACATTGCCTTTAAGGGCAGCCGACACAAACGAATGCGGTGCTTCCATGAGCGTCACATCCCGCCGCAGATGGGAATACATTGCAATCAGTTGAAAGCTATTTGCGTCCCTTTATGACGCTGAAGGAGCCTAGGAGCGTCACAACTGCACGCCACGGACACTGACCAAACGTCGCTCCTGGACGCTTAGGGAGTGAGAGTGTGTTGTTCCAGCCCACACATATCCTCCCTCAAGGATGGTGCTACAATAAGCATGTTAATGTTAATGTTTTTGGAGGTCTTGCAAGTATTGGGCACATTTTTGTTAAGTATTTAACAAATTAAGATGTTGACCTGGTTATATTGATATTACTGTATTTTACCAGTTGATGAGTTCTGGGTTTATTGAGTTTTAAAATAAGCACAAACATGTGCAAGCTAACGTGATGACTGAACTGAAAACACTATAAAAAATGCTTGACAGTTGGACTGGTGATTTGGTTTTACTGAGTGACCCTGTTAAATAAAGAAGAAAGATAAATAGCTTTTTAAATAGCCTTATTCAGATTTTCTTTCTACTAATTCTACACAGGGATATCACTTGGAAATTGAGCTTGAGAAAACTCGAATTCCTTTTGCGGTCTTAGGAAATGGTAGGAATTCTTGACACATTCAGCAGTTCTCCGGGGAGCCTGATCAAGCACATCGGGGGTGCACAGAAGCATGAAGAAGTGTCTAATAACTAAAGGTAAGGGTTCTCAACATTTGATTTGATTTGAAGCAAAAAACACCTTTTTTAATAAAGGCAAAGCGTGGTGAGGAGGGGGAGGTGTAACTTTCATTACGCATGTGGGTGGGTGTGGGTTTGTAAAACAATGTCTGCAGAAACTAATACTTAACTTGGCTCAATGTTCTTACAGAGCTATCAGAAAGAGTGTTGAAATAACCAAGGGGTATTTTCATAAGCCTTTTAATGTCACTGACTCAGCGTCGTAGAGTTTTACCATCTTTTCAGCACTACAGGTCATAGGGAAAAACATGTTTTAAAACAATTACAAACAGGCTAACGATAGTCTTTATGAATGTGGCTTGATTGCTTTTCAGAGAGTATACTCCCAACACTTGTCCTCTTTCTGTACGTTTCCATGTTTCATGATATATCTGAAACGAGGCAGACACAGAATTGGATGTCAGCTTCATTAGTCAAGCCTCGGAGAATAGTCTGTGGCTGTGCATATCTTCCAAGTGGATTATTCATGGTAGGTTTTTTACAGTTTAAGAGGCGAAAAGGAATATGTATCTATCTAAAAAAGGTAATTCTATTAGTTCTCCAAAGTTAGTGATCTCCACAGTGACTTGACACTTTTCTTTAAAATTCAATCTGTAACATTTACTCACTTAAAGGATTCTTTAGACCTCATTTTATCGAAGGTAAAGGCGCATTTTATAGTTTTCTGTAATGGAGTCAGTCTGTGTTAGTGTTTTCTGCCTGAAGCAGTCATAAATTGACTTCTATCTGGTGTCGAGCTCTTACTAATTGTTTTAACCAGATATCATTACATTACTGTTATCTTCCGCTTTTATCTAAAGCGACTCACAAAAAATGCAATCAACCATGAAGATGAAACATCTGAAGATCAGCACGAATCCTGGAAGTACATTAAAATGTTGCTTCTGGTAAAGATATCCTGAACAATGAAGTAATCTCAACTGGGAGAAAGTGAGAAGACCATCTCCCATGGGCGGTCTTCTGTTATTGTTTTGATTGAGAGACCCTAGCCGAAGTGACGTTTACATCGTACCATTAAGACCTCAAAAGCAATAGCTTCTATTGTAAGTGTTTAAATTGGGTTTTTGACAAACAAATGACATGAGCCTGGTTGACCTATTTTTTCTTTCATCATAGATTACCCTTCCATCAGTAATCCTTATTATAGGAGACAGGTGTTCTCCCGACGTGGGATAACTAGGGTTGGTGTCAATATCAAATGTTTAAAGTGGTCAAGCAGGAGCAACATAAAGGTTAGACAGTATGTTTCCATTAGATTGTGGTTCATTGATTTTTGTCCTTCCCTTAAGGCAGGGGTGTCAAACTCAAGGCCCGGGGGCCACATTCGGCCCGCGACTTCGTTTTATGTGGCCCCACAAGAGCTTGCAAAGAATATAATATGTTTATTATACGGTTACATGCTACAGAAGCATGTTGCCCATAAACTACATGTCCCACAATGCATCTCAAATATGACTTTTTTTTCTCAGAATTTGCCTTTTTTTCTTCAAAATATGCATTTTCTCATAGAATTCCTTTTTCTGAGAATTAGATTTTTATTTCAAAATGTCACTTCTATTTCTTTTTTCTCCAGAATTTGGCTTTTCTTTTTAAATCATTTTGGGACATACGCACTGAAAAGACTTGCAATTATTTGCCCTAGACTTCTGCTTTCAGACGTAGTTAATTATGAAGTTCCAATGCAGAGGCAATGATGTAATATAATACATTATTTTATATATATGATATATTTATATATGTATTTTTATATAGTCTTAAAGTTACAACCGGCCCTTTGAGTGCAACCATAATGCTGATGTGGCCCGCGATGAAATTGAGTTTGACACCCCTGCCTTAAGGTCAATACCTGTCAATGCTATAGCAACAATGTGCCAACGTTACTTTGGCTATATGTCAACTTATGTTCAGGTCAATCACATCACAAATATAGCCTACAGCAAGAGACAAACCTCATGTGAATTGCACATGAATAAAGGAAATAAATAAAACCAGTTGCACAAAGAATTTAAGAAGACGAGTAACGAGGCATGTGCTGTTACCACTGACAAAAACAGTTTCATGTTTTTTGAGCATAGTAACTGTTATTAAACTTTGGTGCAGGCCCACCAATAAAAATCAAAGAAATCAGTCTTTCAGAGGCAAAAATTAGCGAAAGCAAACTGCAAAAACATAGATTTAGGACCAACAAAAAACCTAAAAACAAAGGTTCTTGGCCTCAAACGCTGACAATACATGAAACAAGACGAACTGGCGGAGGACAAAAGGAGAGAAGGAATATATATACAAGAGGTAATGGGACACAGGTGGCAACAATCAAGGGTTGGGCTGCCAATCACAAACACAATGGCAGGAAGTGAAGGTCCTGGGTCTGTCTTTTGGGTTCACTGCAACCGGGGAGGTGGCCATGTGGTGTCCTCGCCAGGTGCCCAAGCAACCTCAACTGGCTCCTTTCTACGTGAAGGAGCATTGGGTTTACTCCAAGTCCCTCCCGTTCGACCAAAGTTTTCACATGATCCCTACAGGGCATGCCAGCCACCGTCCAGAGAAAACCCGTTTTGTTCGCTTGCAATCTCGTTCTTTCGGTCATGACCCACCCTTCATGACCCACGCTTCATGACCCACCCTTCATGACCAAAAGTAAGAGTAGAAACGAAGATGGACTGGTAGATTGAGAGCTTTGCCTTCTGGATCAGCTCTCTCTACATCACAACAGTGCGGTAAAACGACTGCAATACAGCTCCCATTGCTCCGATTCTCCGGCCAATCTCACACTCCATTGTCCCCCCACTTGAGAATATAGTAGGTCAATATTTGCCAAATCGAATCAAACTAAACTAGTTTCCGTTCATCATTACCATCACTTCAGTCACATGCTTTTATCACATGGCAATACTTATGTTGATGTTTAATGTTGTATAATGTTTTTATAATTTGTATTGTGTTTTTTTCTTTGCTTTTGTTTGCTGTGTACAGCCCTTTGAGGCATTTCTTGTGATTTGGGGCTATAATACATTTTGATTTGATTTGATTTAAACAAAGATCTATTACATATACTGTTAAGGACTCAGCAGGGAAGTCTCTCCAATATTCTAGTTTCATTTGCATTTATGAATTGGCTATACAACTGACCGTCTTTGCTATGTTCTTAAATCTATAGCAGCTGCAATATGGCACCATGGCAACATCAAAGGCATTCTGATATCCAAAAAGAACATTTTGTTTTCCTTTATGCAGAAGATGTGTAACAGCTTGACCCAGCTCCATCAGGGCTGCAGATAGGAGCTGGTGTTTGCTCAAATAAGTGGCAATATACACTGAACAAAAATATAAACGCAACACTTTTGTTTTTGCTCCCATTTTTCATGAGATGAACTCAAAGATCTAAAACATTTTCTATATACACAAAATAACCATTTCTCTCAAATATTGTTCACAAATCTGAAAAGATCTGTGATAGTGAGCACTCCTCCTTTGCCGAGATAATCCATCCCACCTCACAGGTGTGGCATATCAAGATGCTGATTAGACAGCATGATTATTGCACAGGTGTGCCTTAGGCTGGCCACAATAAAAGGCCACTCTGAAACGTGCAGTTTTGCTTTATTGGGGGGTCTGGGGGGGTCCGAAAACCAGTCAGTATCTTGTGTGACCACCATTTGCCTCACGCAGTGCAACACATCTCCTTCGCATAGAGTTGATCAGGTTGTTGATTGTGGCCTGTGGAATGTTGGTCCACTCCTCTTCAATGGCTGTGCAGAGTTGCTGGATATGGGCAGGAACTGGAACACGCTGTCGTATACGCCGATCCAGAGCATCCCAAACATGCTCAATGGGTGACATGTCCGGTGAGTATGGTGGCCATGCAAGAACTGGGATGTTTTCAGCCTCCAGGAATTATTTGGTCATAATGTGTCACTATTATAGGCAAAACAATGAGCTTAAACTAAGAATACACAAACATTTATAATATGTAATGTCTTTATTAAATAAACCCAACATCGCTGGTGGAATAAGTAAGTGAATTCTAGGATTTAATAACTTGTCGAGCCTCCTTTAGAGCCTAACCTCAAACAAGAGCTTTTTCCAACCTATACTGTGAATGTTTGAAGAGACAGGTGTTCTCCCGACGTGGGATAACTAGGGTTGGTGTCAATATGAAATGTTTAAAGTGGTCAAGTAGGAGCAACATAAAGGTTAGACAGAACATTTGTTTTAGCATAAATATCCTCAGGGAGCGACACTCTGCTGCTGCTGCTGCTGCTGTTGCTGCTGCTGCTGCCATTTGTACCACCTTATACTTAGTCCAAATGTTGCTTTACTGCCCCACCGATGCACTTACAGACGCACTAGTTGCTGAAGGACAATTTTGTTGGTGTTCATGTTGAAGATGTACTCTGTGAACGGCACAATAAATGTACACTGGCAAGAAACCGTTTCAAATGTCCTGGTTTTGAATGAATTGGTCATAATATGTCCCAATTATAGGCATTTATAACATTTATAATATGTAATGTCTTTATTAAATAAACCCAACATCGCTGGTGGAATAAGCAAGTGAATTCTAGCATTTAATAACTTGTCGAGTCTCCTTTAGCAGCAATAACTTCAACAAGAGCTTTTTCCAAACTACACTGTGAATGTTTGAATGATCAATATGGAAGAAAAAACTATAATTGTATGTGTTCAAACAAATCGTTTCTTCTGTATTGTAACTCGGATCATATTTTAAGAAATAAATTACTCATAAATGCCATGGATGTATAAAGAGAACTGGATACAGCCGCTGTATACATATAACCTATTTTTTTACTGTTTCATATAGGCTTGAATGAACACTGAAACATCTGCACATTTAAATATATGATATTTATATCAGGAGGATACGTCCCCAGCTGACCCAGAAAACAACGCAGGTTCTGGTCCAGGCTCTCGTCATCTCACGCCTAGACTACTGCAACTCCCTCCTGGCAGGTCTACCTGCATGTGCCATCCGACCTCTGCAACTCATCCAGAATGCATCGGCTCGTCTGGTCTTCAACCTTCCAACATTTCCCACTCCGCTCCTCCGCTGCCTTCACTGGCTTCCGGTAACTGCTAGAATCCACTTCAAGACACTGGTACTTGCGTACCATGCTGCGAATGGATCTGGCCCTTCCTACATCCAGGACATGGTTAAACCGTACACCCCAGCACGTGCACTTCGCTCTGCATCAGCCAAACGACTCGCTGCAACCTCGCTGGGACCCAAGTTCCCATCCGCAAATTTTAAACGGACATTTCCTTGTGTTGAATATATATTGTGTCCACTGTGAAAGCTACATTTAATTTTGAAACATGTAACGTTTGATTTCCGATCAGAAAATCTAACATAAGAAACCATATGTGAATCCCATGTCCATAGGCGCGTTCACACCGCAGTACTTTTCCCACTTTAGTTCCGATATAGTTCCGAAATGTCGCGTTCACACCAAAAAGAGCCGGAACTAAAATTAGTTAATCAGAACCTTGTTTACCCCCTCTTCCGTCCCTGCTAGAGAGCAGGTACTTTCGTGGGAGAAAAAGGTTCCTATGTCTGATTGGCTGGGCGGATTGCAAACCACGCCCCGTAAAACTCCCAAAAAAGTTTTGTGAAGCCGCCATTTTATTATCCTCGCATTAGCATTATTAGCATTAGCATTAGCCCAGCGCAGAAACGCAGAGAGACTAACTTATGGCAACACAAAATAAAACATGGGAGCGGTGGAGATGAGGAGGTGTCGGCTTTCTGGCGATTTACTCGGAAGGCTTCAGTAGAAGCTGCTTCTACAGAAGCCAGTCCCCAACTCCGGGGACTTCCGGCCGGGGACTTCGGGTGGCAGTATACGGCGTGAAGTGGTTTGCGGCCTGCCAGTAAACCCAAAGCAGAAGAGGAAGAAGTCACGTCAGCGGCTTCATTTGCCTAATCCTCCCCCAGGGACTTTTTCCGGTGTGAACGCGATCTGTACTTAGTTCATGAGAACTCAAAAGTTCTGATGAACTCAGTTTTTCAATCTTTTCCCCCATGTTTTGGTTGTCTGTGTGTTGCAGTTACACTAAATATTAGTTTTCATGATTTGTTTGCAAACCTAGTCCTGCAACTGTGTTCATGAGGTGCATAGAAAGAAGAAATAACAGTCTGGAAGCTGCAAAGGTAAAGGAAAAGTGTTTGGTATGAAGGCTGAGGGGCTAATTTAGGGAATGAAGGACAGGTGGGAAGAGAGGGAAAATATCAGGTGATAGTAAGAAGGCGGAAAAATCTTGAAGGCATCTGATGGAGACTTTTTCAAAGAGATATTTTTATCCCATTTTTACACTTAGTGATTTCATGGAAATTGGTCGGACTGAATAGCTTTCTGACCTCACAAAAGACGAGTGTATATGGTCAAAGAAGCATTCAAGATGGACAGAAATTGATTGAAGCAATCTATCTTGATGAAAACACATGAAGCAAGGTGATTTAATTAGGAGTTACCCTTAGAACATTTGCAAAACATGAAGCTCGTACGAGAGAGCGTCTTCACAACATGAACAACATTCCTCAGCCGCACATTTCAGACATATCGAGCTAACATAACAGTGTTTTTCTTTATAGGATCAGAGACCCAGAACTCATTGAGAAACATTCCCTCTTGCAATGACATTTTATACGTGCATGAACCTGACTGAGCCTCATTAACCTGTTAAGCCCGAGAGACCCCGGCCTCCTGCAATATCTTGCAGAAAACAGTGTCTGAGGGCATGTTCATTTAATAAACTATGAATGTTTTATATCCATGTAACGGAAAGAAACTCATCTAACTGATCATTTACATTTTTTTTTTTACATGAGTCTGTGCGGGACGATTCCCCTTCGATTCTATTGGCTCTAACGGTCAGAAAGAGATGTCACATGTCAAAATCGAACAAGGGGCGCCAGAGATAAGGAAAATCCACCCAAATGGCCCCAGAAGAGGTTCTTTTTGCTAAATCTGTCTAAAAAGGTCAAATATCACTTATTTTGCATCAATCTTCATACAGGGTACTTATTATATGTTGTACTTTGGATTCCTAAAGCTTTTAGTCTACTAACCCATCATCCAAGGTTAGTTTTCACTATAAGTACAACATATTTTTTTACTATAATTTACAGTTTTTTACAATGTTCAATCTGAATTTTCTTTAAAATAAAAACATCTATATTGATTCTAACTTTTCTACCTCCAACTCACAGGTTTATCATTACTTTGAGAAAAAAGATTATTAATTTAACCCTTTTAGAAGGGAAGATATGGTAATTTGTTCTGGGAATGTCATTTTCGAGCCTGAGACCTGAAAAACAGGCTTAGGGCTAAACTGGTTAAAGAATATTTCTACAGAAGCGCAGGTTGGAGGTCTGCACTCTCAAATTCCCCTACTGGTTTACTGTCTTTCAATGTAGGGTCTTTGGAGCTATAATAGGCATATTATTGGAGGTAGTGAATAATTGTGTTCATACTTTACAGTTCCTCTAAAATGACACAAGACATTTCTTTTCATCGACCTCTGATTCACCAGTTTGAACTAAATCACCATAGCTCAATTTTAACAAGAACATTTCAGTCTGCTGTTCCACAAATTGGCCATTGTGCAGCAGATACTCAAATATAGCCTCCTTTTCAAAGGGAAAATGATGGATCCATATGGCTCCCTTGTTCCTCGTGTAGCTGCAGAGTCAATCCCAGCAGTGCGCAGCAGTTTGGTTTCCTCTCCGCCGAAGATACGTGAGGCTGTACTGAATCTGACAATTATGTGGGGCAAACTCTTCGGTATCCCTCGCCCATGCACATCTCTGCTCACCATTTAATGGGCAAGATTGAGAATCCCTGCTTGGACGTGCGTCAGGAATAATTTGGTTTGTTATGAAGACACACAAAAAACTAGTTTACAAGATGAAACAATCCATAAGCTGTCCCTAGAAATTCATTGAAACCTTTCTTTTGACTCAGGCTGGTGTTATCTGAAATACTTCATAGAGAATTCCAACACAATGACCTTCTACATTGTATAAGCTCGACTGCATTATTTAGACACTGGCCTCATCCTCTGATATGGTGTCTTTGATAAAAGTTGCGTTTTCTTTTGTTTTGAACACATCAAGGTAATGCTACTGTCGTTTTTTTTTTCTTTTTTACTCATCTCCACTTCCTGACAGGCTTTCATTCCTTGGACTGTTAGATGACCATCCAGCTGGGATTGGTCCAAAGATGAACCACCACTGGTTGGTGAAGGTTTTTCCCTTCTGTTCAACCTTATCGTTCTGATAATCCATGAAGTAATTGGTCCTAACTATATTAATAAAAACCTCAAGCAATCTTGCTGAATGCCAAAGCATTGATGTGGTGAACACTGTGAAGACCACTGAGACAAATGTAACATTTGTGATATTGGGCTATATAAATAAACATTGATTGATTGATTGATTGATGGTGGCTTATGAGTTAACCAATCATATGTTGTGTTTTTTGTATGGAAATGTTTTTCAGAGCTTCTGTAACCATATTTCAGGACAGCGTGAAAGAGTGCTGCTTGTACTCAGACTTGGATAGAAATGTCCAACAATGTAGAACAAGCTAAATACATATAATAATTATAATATGTGCAGAATTGTTGCATTCACAGAAATGTGGCGTACATGTGGGATTTTATTCAGTTGCCATGCCAACCACATGCAGTAGTACATATCTCCAGGTTGGTAGCCTACTGTTTGTGCCTTTCAAGGGAAATTATGTATGGAATAGTCAGCAGGGCCGGCACCTAGGCACTGGCGAACTAGCCGGTCGCCTAGGGCGCCAGATCTGGAGGGGCGCTGGGAGAAAAAATAAAATAATAAATGTTTCATTGCCAAAGTGCGAGCGAACATCCAAGCGAGCAAGAGAGAGAGAGAGAGAGTGCGCGCATCGGTACCGTGGACTGTTGTTGGATTGAGGCTGATAACTACAGCTCAGTGAGGTAAAGGACTCTTGAGTGTTTAGATAGTTCACTTTAGTTATCTCAGTGGGTCTCAAACGGTTTGGTCACAATTTATGTAAACAAATATTTCCAAGGCACTCCTTTATAATTATTGGGATAAATAAAAACAGGTTTGAAATCATTCCAATGTATACTATAGGACAGTAACCAAAAATATCGTTTAAAACTGGAGATATTAAAAAATATGCATGAATAAATAAATGTTAACTAGGTAAAATAAGATATGAATGAACAACAACAAATAAAATACGTTACATTTATTTGTTATTGGCTATGGTAGGTTATTGGTTATGTTCATATACTTATTTGATTATTAAAATGTAAACCGATCTTTTTCATATGGGTGTTTGGAGTTGTACCCCCTAGATCAGGTCTCTAGTAATTCTGCTCAAAGTGCACCAGATTGAAGCATTTTACTTTCAAATGTTAAACAAATCTTTTACGGGGGGAATACCCCCGGATCCCCCTAGAGGATGTGACGTCCACCCGCCAATTAAAACATGTTACAATAATGAATACATTTGAAACCCCCTTAATGTATACAACCAACATGTCAATACGCTTCAGTTTTTGTAGTGTATGGGTCTTTTGTAGAGATTTTTCATTTATTCTTTATATTCTATTGTGTATTGCTTGGAGGGGAGGGGGGGGGCACCAAATCATAATCTCGCCTAGGGCACGAAAATGTCTAGGGCCAGCCCTGCTAGTCAGTGCACAGTCCCAAGAGACACGTAATGATGTACCTCTATGCCCACTACACCCATGAATGCAGACATTTTGTATAATGATGTGAGTCATGACAGTACAATGGGCATGTGTGCAAAACATTGAGATCCACCAGTGAATGTAATTTTAGAAAAGAAACAAACATTAGTCTTCCCAAGCATTAAATGCATTTTGTTTGACGTTCAAATTGGTTCTATACAAGCACTCGATCTCGTAATGAACCTGTGCTCCACGAGGCACAGGTCACATGTTAATCATCAAACATGCAGAGACTCTGCTCACATTTCACCTTGATGTATATGATGCTACCTACCTTGAACAGTTTGGTTGGTTTTCTCTGCAAATGGTGCCTACGAGAGATGATGATCCAGCAGGGGAATTACCCAGGGATCATAGCTCGAGCACCAGGGTTTGCTCGAGCTGTAATCAAGTTTCCACCCACATTAATTGAAGGTCTCTTTCCAGAGCTGCCATCCACACTCCTCTGGGAAAAGTCTTCAAATGCAGTGCCAAATATCTCTAGTTTGTTACCTGTAAAAAAAAAATCTCGCTCCATGTGCCTTCCAGGTTTTCGTAATAAACCACACATGCCAGAAAATCAGAATCAATATGCTTCTGCAGCCATAGTAGACGATTTATTCAGTTTAGTACATGGATTTGTTGAATACTCGAATTTCAGAGTTCTGCTATTTTTCACTAACTGCTAAGAAGGACGCATGCTGTGATCAAGGGATGTTGGATTCGTGATGGCTAAACTGTCTCCAGTAAAGAAAAGAACAACAACACAAGAGAAGGAGAGAGGTTAAAAGACAGAGTTCTGGATGTCAGATAAATCAACAGAAGAAAGCAGACAGGAACGAAGGAACACGTATGGACTCTGCTATTGTTTACAGAAAGAAAATGTGAACAGACTTGGACAAGTTCGGAACAGTATTGAGTACAGTATTGAGCTTTTTTCAAACAGTTTAGTTGTTTAGTACATTTGCAGAAGAAATTCCACATTCTCAAAGTCTTTGTTCTCGAAACTGGCCATGATCAGAAATCTTAAAGTGGTACTTTCTTTTACAAAATAGTACTGAAATTCCTCCTATACCTTGACCTCACCTCGCTGGGAAATGAACCCTTCACAGCACAGGAATAGTCCATGTTTAATTTACAAAGATGGGATGAATGGACCTTATATGTGAGTGACAGGTGGGTTCAGTGTGAGACATGTCCAATTTTGATGATTAGAAGATTTTCAGTTATGTAGGTAGGTACAAAATATAAATCAAGCTGTATATGAGGAATCTCATTTTGAATTTACCACGGCTCCAGTCTTATTAATATGCCGTGCATACTCGACATGTGCTTCAACATCCCCATGCTCTTCTGGTATTGATCATCTATTTTCTCTCATGCTTTGCCAAGATCAGCATCAATATTGCACTCACTTTAATAAATTACTTAGGATAGGTAATCCAGCCAGTTTTAAAACGGTTAATGGAAGAAGCTTGATCAGTACATGGATCATGTGTGTGATGGAATGTTTTAATACCTTTTTTAAAACTCTACATGTTATTTCTAACATCTAACGAGGAGGAGGTAAACACAGCTGAGTGTTGGCCTACCTACACTGTGATACAAGACAGAGTTTGTTAATGTAAAATCCTGATAACCGCCTTGCTTGTTGTCAAGGCAGCAAACAAGCTACCAGTCACTCTACATCTGGACAGCTCCTACTGTGTTCCCACACTACTGAACATTGGCTCGCTCCAGCTAACAAAGAGCACAATGCACTAACACAAACAATTAAAATCAACAGGTTGCCCAAGCTGCTAATGGTTGTCCCGGGATGGTTATGGACCATAACGGTTGTCCAGGGATGGTTATGGACCATAACGGTTGTCCCGGGATGGTTATGGACCATAACGGTTGTCCAGGGATGGTTATGGACCATAACGGTTGTCCAGGACAACCGTTAGCAGCTTGGACAACCTGTTGGTTTTGGTAGCAAGGATAGGAAAATGTATCAGGATGTCGATAAGGCTTTGTTTCCACACTTTGCAGTTTAACTTGCTTCCCTTGGGGGTAAAATCACATATTAACGATGTATCAAGCTGGAAGCTGTGTCCATTTAAACCTTTGGCATGTTCTTGGAGAATTACCCATTTTCCTTATCTTATTTACACAGAACTAACGGTTGCAAAAAGTAAATACAGATCGATACGTGTGGGCAGATCTGTGTCACCTGTGCTTCTCCCCTATTCACCTTTGCAAAGCTTCTAAAGCTCTATTAACTCTGAGCTTGAAAGTAATTATCAAGCCATGCCAGGGATGTTTTAGTGAATTGAGGTCCGGACCCGTCGCTGGTGTTGAGTTGAAACCATTATAGCTTTGGCTTTATTTTTTTGTTCTACATCTTGTTGGATGTTTTCCTACGTCGCAGTTCGCCTGCTGAGTGTGTCAGGTTTTCTCTCAAGGCTTTTTCTGCATTATGCTAAAGTCATGTAATATAAACATTGCATTTCTATGTAAATGATGTCTGCAGGAGTGCATAATCATTCAGAGTCATTTCTTATGATTACATTTTTCCACAGGCCAACAACAACTTAAAAAAAACAATTTCCCTCAAAGAAAAAAACAATCATGCCCTGTTCTGCCCTGCAGAAGGAAACATCCATTAAACTCAGTGTGCTGCTCTGATGCTAGCTCATCCCAGATACTTGGCATCTCATCTTGGTGCAAGTGTTTGGGGTCAGGCTCTGAGCTGAGGGAACCCACAGGATGGAGTGAAGGTGTGCGTGCAATATACCGGCGGGCCAGATTTAATAGTAATTAGAAATTATCCTGCGGGCCGAAGTTAAATCTACCACGGGCCGGATTTGAGTTTGACATATGTGGTCTATATCATCCAGTCATTCAACATGTAGAATATGCATCAGGACATGTTAAGATAAGATAAGATAAAATGGGACTTTATTGATCCCAATCTGGGAAATTGTTGTTTCAGCAGCATAAAAGACAAGGCATTTTACAATAACACAAAAATAAATAAACAAGAATAGAAATAAAATAAAATAGAAAATATACATGTTGAAATAGAAAATATACATGTAGATATTATATATACAAATTAGGGCTGTCAAGTTAACGCGTTAATAACGCGTTAACGCAAAAAAAAATTAACGCCACTAATTATTTTAACGCGATTAACGCATGTGTATTTTTTTTCCTCGGCCGCCCCGTAGTTTCAGAGCGCATCGAGTTTAAAATACCATCTGCTGACAGCACCGCTCCTGCCGCCCGCTTGTGGCAGACCACACTTCCACGCTCACCGGCAGGCACCGACTGGCCATCGGGAGGACCGGGAGGGTGTGTGTAATGTGTGGCCCGAGCGAGCGAGAGAGAGACCTTACGTGCATTGTTGCTGTTGTTAGCATCTGGTGCTAGCTAGCTGCGCTAACGGATATAAGGAGCTGTTTAAATGAAAACAGAGGAGCGACATTTCGCCACAACTGCGCCGAGCACTTGACTTGATGCAGGAAGCAGACAGCGGGACATTGGAGGAGAAGTCAGCACACTCATGATTGCAGCAACATGATTGCAGCGTCCAGGCAGCTCCCGTTCGAGCATATGCCTTGAGTTGCACAAAGCTCCAACGATCCAACACACACACACACACATACACACACACACACATACACGCAGACACACACGCACACACACACACACACACACACACACACACACACACACACACACACACACACACACACACACACACACACACACACACACACACACCCCATTTGTATTGTATGAGAGAGGTTCCAGGTTGTTGTTTAATATGCATGAGAATATTTGTCATTGTTCAAATGATAATAAACATTAGCATAAAGCATATTTGTCCACTCATATGTTGATAAGAGTATTAAAAACTTGAAAAATATTCCTCTAAGGTACATTTAGAACAGATATAAAATGTGCGATTAATTTGCGATTAATCGCGATTAACTATGGACAATCATGCGATTAATCGCGATTAAATATTTTAATCGACTGACAGCCCTAATACAAATATATATATATATATACATAAATATATGACACATGGAATATTAATCTGAATGAAGCGTGCCATGTTTTCTATCATTTCAATATAACCAGTTGTTTATTTACGGCATGCTAATGAATGCTTCGCCTGCATGAAATACACAGTTTATGTTAGCAGACACTGATCAACATTTGTTTGTTCGGTTGGTCAACTTCAGTATGAAGTCCAGCATGAACGTCACCAAGGTCTTTCATTTTATTATTGCAGGTGATTGTTATTTCCTGGCCCCTTTAGTATCGAGGCATATTGTGGGGAAATACACCCACCCAATTAGCAACTTCTCCTCCTGGTGAAATCCTTTCTGTTTTGGTTTTTCTTTGAGTACTTCATCCGCTTGTGCATGTTGATTCCAGAAGATTGAGTTTGGTTTTGTGTAGTTTGGACAAGAAGTTCTTGAGATATTCAAAGAACTGGAGTGTCCTTCGTAACCGTCTGTTATACAATGGTCTGCTATAAAGAAAAAATCGACTGTGGAATGTTAAAATTGTCCAATCAGGATCAGCTGTTTAATTAAAATGGCCCTGTTGTGCTTTTTGGGGTTTTCCCTTTCCTGTAGTGTGCAAAAATCCCAAAGTTCTCTCCAGAGGGAGTTTCTCCCCCCTGCCTGAAACGCCTCCATTTGACTCCTTTTTTACTTGTGCAATATACATACATCACTATGTAACACTGGCACTTTCATTGGCTTGAGCTTAAACACATTGTACGTGATAGGTTAAAGGTTGGGACATCTCTTAGTGTTTTACCAATGGAAACAGAGCCAGCCAGTAACCAATCAGAGCAGATTGGGCTCTGGTTTCAGACAGAGGGTGAAAAGAGGTGCTATATAAATAAACTTGCCTTGCCTTGCCTAAAGAAAATAGAGGCACAAAATACAAATATGAACCTCGAAGTAAGCATAATATGTCAAAAATACCTCAGTAAAAAATAAAATAAGGGTCTGAAACGCATTATTAAAAACGCGAGCTGGTGTTTTTACGAGTGGTTCTACAAAAAGCTGCATGCTGCAGAACCTTCATTTACATGCAATGCTTTCACATCTCAAGTATACAGATTTTTCTCTTTTTTTTGCTTGGTATGTGTAGCACTACATCTGATGCAGACGAGTGTGCTGTTTTAAAAATGTATCAATCATTTCTGGTTCACACCAGCCCAGAGGTTTCTTTCCATCATACAGTATGTGAAGGGTCACTTCCCAATGAAGAGAAATGGAAAAAGAATATTAAGCAGGCGTGTAATTGACAGAACTCACATGCATATAACTTAACTAATTTAGCTCATGCTTAGATCTCAATGTACTTTGTACAAAGAGTTGTCTAATTCAGAAACCTTGAAAGCATTTGTCCTCATTAATAACCACACTAATGTATGAGAGAAATGAAAGGCAGAATGTACACGTTCTAAATGTACATAAGTGGCATCTTATAAGGGGACACATTGAGGACACTTTAGGAGGTATGTACAGACAAATACTAATCTTCTGATGGTAATCATTTAAAATGCATTTACAGGAATAATACAAAAGTTTATAGCGCTGGTCATTTGAATTGAGAGGTTTCAATTATGTTCAGCTTTACATGTAAGTATGGTATGTGAAAAATGTTTGTTCCAACTGCTTTAAACATGCTATAGTTAAGCGTCTTTCCGATAAGCAATCTGTTCCCATTATAATAACAGGCCTATTACTATAATAATAGGCCTGATTGGTCCAGATTTCAGGCCTATTTCTAAGCTACATTTTCAGTTTTGAGAAGGTCTGGAGAAAGTCATCGTAATTCAGTGGCTTTTACAATAACATAATCGTAGCAAACTGTATGTAAAAGGTCTTCAGTCTGTCTTTGCACAATGTCATTGTCCTGAGACAGTTAATTTGAGAGTTTTTAACAATCATCTATTTATGCATTAAAGGTACTACCTTCAGTTCACCAAGAGAATATTTCCTGATGGGCTCCAGCCCCACTTACCTGTGGGGTACCTCAAGGGTTCATGTGGGGTCTTCTCTTGTTCCCATTGTATAGGCTGAACATGGAATGCCTTTAAATAAACAACATCATTCCCTTTTATTGTTTTGTTGACAATTTAAGATATTATTTGCCAAAAGAAAATAGTAGGTTACCCTTTAGCCTTTTCTGAAGTGTTGGATGGATTCAAACATTCTCAATGTTTTTTTTAAAATAAGACTGTAGTTGTTATGTTTGGTAAACAGACCAATTAAATGTCTCTTTTGGTATTCTTGGCCATTTAGTTCCTCAAAAATCAAAATGTTGTTAAGAATCTTGTCATAATGTTTGACAGCTTTCCTACGGCTTATCTAGCTTCAAAACATCTTTATAGAATTATTTATGCCTTTATTACTTCAGCGTCGTGTAACTTTTTGATTTGGAAGTGTCATCAGTCATCGCTACTCTGCTTAACTTTTGGTTTCTAAGTCTGATCTGTTTATGACAAAAGGAAAGCTTAAAAGAGATTCTGACAGAATGTATTTATTAAAACAAATGTTATACAGGTGGGGAACACATTTTGCCAGGATCTGCAGGGGACGCTGCAGTGGTCTTAAAACTGTACCCTCTGTGGTGGGAAAGCATTTTTGATTAATTTGTTTCCTTCGAAAAAGAGCGCAAGACCGTAAATTATTTTAAAGCCAGTGATGTCAGACTCTTGTGACATTATATTGTTGTCCAATGGTATTGATAATTTCATTGTTGCAGCTATATAATCTTCACTATGGTATATTACAGCTGGCAGGCCTTATGATCACAAGCTGTTTCCAACCTATATAGCTCACTATTAACCATTTATCCAATCAATAAATTGCAACTACCTTTCAGATTGACAACTGTGTTGTTGAGAAAGACCTAACAAAGCAAAAAATCATTCAGAGATAAGAAAAGAAAGACATTAAAACACATCTCAAGTCTCAGGAACATTGAAGAAAATTGGTTGGACTATCATGGGGAGCAGATAGAAAAATAAGTGCAAGGTGCTTGAGAACCGTGTAAAACAGAGAGGAATGTCATGTAGTGATATCATGTGATCAAATGTATTCATAATTTAATTTTAGAGTTTAATGGTTGCAAATTTGTTGTGTTTAAAATTCATTTAAAGAGGAAATAATGTGCTCATTTTCAGGTTCTTGTGTATTTTCTGCCTCCACTGTGACATGTCTCTAAGCTTCAAGATTTAAAAAGGTCCTTGTTTTTCTCATGATGCCTGAAGAGAAAAGACAAAACTCTCTCTGGAGGGAACTTTGGGATTTTAGCCTTTGCAGACCATTTACATGCTCAACAATCTATAATAGGGCCTTTTTTTAAATTATGTGACTTTGCCGTTAAAAGCCTTTTTGAAACACTTTATTTTACAGCCTAAAAAGTATAGTGTGATTGAGTGTGATAAGAAAATTACCATTTCAGCACTTAGCCGTTTTATTTTTGTTATTTTTTTCAGGCAAGCCTGGAGAACAGTTCCACCGGAGGAAACTCAATTGTGTTAAGAGTGAATCCACGAGCTGTCAGTCAACTCTCTCCCCACTCTGTGAAGCACCTGGGGACGCTGCAGTGTTCGTCCTTTAAGCGTTAGGTCATCCAGCTGTCACAGAGTCTCTAATAAGGACAAATTGACATTTGTTGCGTGTACATTTTTGTTGGATTGTCTGTGCAGCTTAGTCACGGAGTAAGAGACAGAAAGGACGTTGTAGCCCACTCACAGCCAATTAGAAATATGTTGGATTTTGCTCTTGTTTCTCACATGACATAAGTTACAATGACATGACACATATGTTAATCACTTGGACAAGACAAAGCAATTACCCTTGAAAAATGTCTTTCTGCCCATCACCTGATAATCCCCCTGGTCGATTGAAGAATGAGGAAACGTTTTGGTGTCAGAAAACAAGATGAACTGCAGACAAACAGTGGTGTCTGAGCCCTTTAACCTGTTTAGCCCGAGAGCCCCCGGTAGGGGGGTCTGAAAGGTTTTATTTGTTCACGAAACTGTGCCTCAGGGCTTCTTAATATTTAAAAACCTATTAATGTGTCATACCAGATTAACGGGAAGAAACTCAGCTAACTGAAAATACGAACCATTTTTACCAAAACAAAACACAAGTCTCATGAGAAGCGTCTAAATGACCCTGAGCGAAAAAATGCTAACGCACTTAGCACAGAACTCAAGGTAAAAATACCCTTATTACTTATCGTAACCGCACATACAAGATATCAGATTCCACAGGTTATATAGGTATTGGTATCATCACTGAGCGATCCGAACTCGCGACAGGGGAAGCAAACACAGACATCACAACACGTAGCATCACGGAGCATTCACGGGAGATCGTCTCACCTTAGCTGTTATGCTGATCAAAAGTCGTGTTTAATGGCATTAAAACGATAAAAACGCTGCTGAAGGTTAATCCATAGGTTAATCCAATGTGTCTGTCACTTTGAAAAAAGTATTGATAATCCATAATTCCATTTTTATGTAAAAATTGGAGATTTCATATTAGCTGCTAATGGTAGCCACCAGAGTGTATCGCAGCTTCCGGTTCCTGGGCATTCTGGCTGCGCAGCACTCGTTCACCAATGGGTAATTTTTTTTGATGGATTTTAGGGACTAATATTGACTCGAACGGTTAAAAGGAGATGTCAATCATCAAAATCGAACGAGGGGGGCCAGAGATATGGAAAATGCACCCAAATGACCCCAGAAGTGTTTTTTTTTCTAAATCTCTCTAAAAAGGTCAAACTTCACTTGTTTTGCATCAATCTTGATACAGGGTACTTACTGTATTATGTGTTATAGTTTGGATTGCTAAAGCTTTAACGGCTCGTCCACACACGTGCGCTGACGCTTGCCGGCGGGCGTGTCTGAAACTCGACCAACAACCAATCACATGAATCTCCCGCCCCTGACACACAAGCAGCGGTTTGATTGGCTAGAGCTTGTACTGGCATATGATTCGATTGGCTGACGCCTCGCCAAAAGTTGAACATTGCTCAACTTTTGCAGCGAGCCATGCATTTCGTGACGTCACCCCATTCAAAGTGAATGGTGAAGCGTCAACGCACACCGCTGTGTGGACGGGCCGTTAGTCTACCATCCCATCATTCAAGGGTGGTTTTTACTATAAGTAATCTTTTTGTTTGGACGGACACCAGTGGCGGCTGGTGGAAAATATTTTTGGTGGGGCTATTGATAGAGTGAGTAAAAACATTTTTTTTAGGAGAAATGACCCCTTAAATTAGGACTTCTGGTGATGTAATGGCGCGTTTCCAGTGCAGCGTGGAGCTCGCTTTAATGCTGCGTTCAGACCGGACGTGATGCGAATATTCGCTTCGCTCTAAACGCTCCTATCGCATCGCTCTAGTCGCTCGAGTTTCACCGCGGCTGCCAGCTGTGTTTACTCGCATCATTCAAACAAGACGCGCTGGCTCGGGAGCTACAACTACAACAACATGAAAATATTTTACCGTGATTAAATTGTAATACACGTTTCAAAATGATGCCGAATTAACAACATACTGATACCGGTTAGTAAAAACCATGAATTAATGCTTTGACAAGTCTGCAGACAGACGGCAGGCGAAGAACCTTTTTGAATGCTTGTTCCCTGAATGGAGCTTGGCTAAGCTAACGTTATATATGCTCCGACCGTCCACACTCACAACAACGGCCTACAGACATAAATAAACCAGCGACTGTATTCGCCATGACACAGACAGTCTGTGGTTTGTACTTGTTTAACTTTTGTCTAGTTTCTGAACAGATCGTATCTGTCCCCGGCTGTTTGAAGAGCAAGCATGTGAAACAAAAGATAGCATTTACCTGTTTGCATCGTTTGCATCCAGCTAGCCATGTGAGAAGCCTTGTTGATACGTTGTCTTTTTCACGAGCTTGCTGTGATATATACAAATCCGGTCCGGTCCAAGGTCTTTAAGTATCAATTTATCTCCCAAACTTCTCCTTTCGAAAGGATTGGAGAGTAGCTCTTGGGCTGACCGAGGTCCGCCAACTCCACCTGCACACCATTCTCATCCAACTACTGCGTCACCTTGGTCACTCACGAGTCTAAACAACAACTCACGTAAGCAACGTGGGCTCCAACGTGAGCGCCCTCGTGAACAAAATATTTGACGGCGCTGATTGGCTGAAATTATGTTTCGGCGGCACAGTTTACTATTGAGACTTTTGCAACGTGCTGGTTGCTGCTGTTTCGCTCGGGGGCTCTGCCCTGTAATGATAAACTAATGCCATGGGCAAGGCCAGGCAGGAAACAGGTGACTTATCAGTAACTTTAGACATTGTAACACAATTTTAAACGAGATTTTATTGTAGATTATACATTTTAGTGATACCAATTGTATGATATTTACCTTGTTCATTAAAAATTAAAATATTCTTTTTTTTTTATATATCTTTTTTTTTTAATTACATTTTTTTTTTTTTTTTTTTTTTTGTATGTGGGAAGAGGTGGGGCGGCGCCCCTAGCGCCCCTATGGACCGGCCGCCACTGACGGACACTATAATTTACATTAAATCTGTTCAATCTGAATTTACTTTAAAATAAAAACATCTATATTGATTCTGAGACTTCTACATCCAACTCACAGGTGTAACCTTGCTTTGAGAAAAAAGATTATTAATTTAACCCTTTTAGAAGGGAAGATATGGTCATTTGTTCTGGGAATGTCATTTTCGAGCCTGAGACCTGAAAAACAGGCTCAGGGCTTAACAGAGTGCTAAGAAGTGTTTGAATTTTAAATCCAAAGGAATATTTTCCCCAACAAGTAGAATGGCGCTGGGATGAAGGGAAACAGAAATGTTAAAAGACAGTTTATTTGGCAACACCACAGAGGACTCTCCTCAGGGGTTGAGAGCACAAATGTAAACATGTTGAAACATTGATCACTGAGCATCAAGCTGCATATTTGAAGATATACATTTGAATCACAGACACATGTAATCACTGACTATTATGACCAACAACAATCAGATATATTTTACATGTAATCATATAACATTATAGCAAAATAGATTGAAGATTCACATTTAATGGACATGAAATACATATTTACAAGATAAACCACATTCTCATCTGAGTGAAACACTTTAAAATCACACAGCATTTAGATGAATTTCTGAAAACATTTCACAAAATCATTTGTTTCATGAACATCCTTAACTGAAATGTAACATGCAATGAAATATAAGCAGTGCACCAACTTTAATGCAAATGGAATGTCCATTTCATTATACGTGTTAATTATTTCGAAAAAATATCCTGATGAATATTGTGCTGTGGCTCCTGAATACAATTTTTGACTGAGAAACTAAAAACATTGCCACTTAGGCAAACAGTGTTGTGTGCAAATGCTAAGGTCAATGCTGTCCCAAACAGGTCTGACCCGGGCCCGGCGCCACGAGGGGCCAAAAGCGGGCATTGCCCCCTCAGTTGTATTCTTTGCCCCCTCACTTTGAGCATCATTCATCCATCAAAAAGTACAATAAATGTCACAATTATTAAATAACTTTAAATAATTATTTCCCCCAATTCACGTTACTATGTTTCGATCAGATATGTGGGCAGGCAGTCAAGCAACGTGTAAAAAAGCCTCAACCCCAAGTGAGCTTGTAGTCTTAATTAATGTTAGCATCTGTGCTAGCTGTAAACACAGTCGTGACCAAAACGTCCCCGTTTTCCGGGCAAAGTCCCCGTTTTCGGTGGGTTCTTGAATGTGCGTTAAAAAACTTAGAGCAAGGGGAAATAAAATGTTACATGTCAGTAAAAACAGAGTAACAAGAGGTTTATCAATTCTTAAATGTCCCCTCCTCGACTCCTATCCTCGAGACTTAGTCCCGCCCACAGGAGATGCGAGCGGAGGACTGAGGAGGGGAACTGAGGAGAGAGGAGGGGAAGCAGCAGGCGGTTAGATAAATGAGAACTCCTCTCCTCTGAGCGGTCATTTTAAAGAGACGTCCATTAATGATGACAGGAGGCACAGCAGCCCTCTGTCTGATGGACAGATGTGTTCATGACGACTTATATATTTACTTTGATTCATTCACAGTGCGGTATAATGAGACAATAACAGGCTACAGATGTGGACACACACACACACATATATATTTATATAAATATATACAATTTCAGCCCCCTCAGTCATTTCATCCTGGAGCCGGGCCTGGTCTGAACAGTAAAGTCGGTGCATTCTCTTCAATGGCCACGACTAAAAAGTGGTTGAAAAAACATGTCAGATTGTATACAGTAGAAGTCTGTGAGAATATGACACGACTTCTTAGTTGATTTAATATGTAAACATATTTTACTCGTGAGTTTATGGTCTCAAGTGATAGCTCCGCGTATACTTCAAGCCTCATGTTGTCAATAAGGATCCCATTTAGAGTACAATAGACATAAAGAAGGATATGCTTTATTGGGTGGCTACCCTGAGGTTGACGAGACGCTACCACGTTGTCAGGTTTGGGTGTTCGTCCCCGTTTCCAAATGTTAACCCGGTCACAATTTGTTTTCAGCGCATTAATTGTGACATCTTGTTTAGTGTCCGGTTGAACTTGCTTCCCCCCTCCTTTGACACTTACAGTTCCTTCTTTTTATATACAGTCTTTGGAGGGGAGCAGGGATTTCTGGTATGAAGAAACCGAGAGAGGTGACCTTGATGAAAGCCACAAACATAAAGCCACAAACATAAACTTGTATGTCTATGTCCAACCCAGTCTCACGGCATTTCGTGTTATAGTCGCGAATTTCATTTCATCTATTGATTCATGTTCGCATTGTTTTCGTGTCACACAGAACGATTTTAAAAGCAATGTATTTCTATTGGTAGTATGTCTCGTCCCTGCACGTCTTGTCCCGTCGGGTCTTGGAATACCAGAAGCTGTGTGGTTCACAAAAACATTTTCTATCCCTTTTATTTTAAATTGTATAATGTCGGAGTTTTTTTGCCGTCCGCGAGGAAAATAAATGGGGCAAAGAGCCTCAGAATACTGAAATCTGTATTTTTTTCAAATCTGTTGTTCCTTCTAATGTGTTATTATTTACATTGGTTTTAAAATCGTTCTGTGTGACACGAAAAAAATTGCGAAATCGTGTTGGTGTCAATAGATTCATTTCGTGACTATAACACGAAATGCCGTGAGACTGTGTTGCTATGTCAGAGTACATGCAGCTGTTTAGTAGGTATATTGATAACCATGTTAACCATTTTAGTTTAGGTGTGTTTTTATGCTACCATCTGCTACTTACAAATAAACATACATGAGGCTGAGCCAGTGATTCACCACCACCAATACATCCAATGACACACTTAATCCAAACAAGATTACTGAGCAATTGTTATAAAAATAACTTCAGATAAATAAACGTAAAACAGAATGTGTTTCTTTGAAGAGGATGCTAGCTATAAAAACACATGTTGGCACAATGGCACTGGCAGCAGGGTGGGAAATATCTCTGGAACCATCTGACCAGTATAATATTCATTTGTATATAATACAATAATTATAATGTACTATATACCCGGGCTTCTCAACATTTGAAAGATATGGCCGTTATCTGAAATTCTCAAAAGACCACCTTCCTAAATAAATAAGGGTATGTGTTATGCTCCTGTGAGCTCCAACTATCGTATTCAATTATTAATCGAAATGTAATGTATTCAGGGTCATATTTACTTGGATATTTTACTCGCGTTCAATTGTCTCCCATATTAATATTTCATTAAAATATATATATATATATATACAGTATTTAGCATTCAGAGAACGTTGGATATACGTTTTCTCTACCTGATGTGTCACGTTGCTGATACTTTTATTCAACTTTTACGTATGTGAACTCGCAAATGTATAAAAAGAGACCAGCGGCAGCCAAGAAAAGCTGCAATAAATGACAATTGGACAATTAAACTGTTAAAGAAATACAAAACCAACCTTTCCATTTTTGTAGGTTCTAATCAGACACTAAATCTATTTGCAAGAGAATAGCCACTAATGCTTATTGAATTGACCATTTTCAAATTTAACTGTATTACCTAAACCTTTTTTGTACAATAAACTGCCCCCATCCATGCAGCGAGTGATTGGTCAAAAACTGACAACGTTGAGTGCATCAACCTTATGCAATGTTCTCACTTATCTCAATCTCAAAATGATTGTTTCATGTAAATGACCTTTTAAGCACCAATGCTATATTAGTTTGAAAATTAGCTGCTTACAAAAAAAAAAAAAGAGCCCAGGATGTAGAACCCTTGTTTATCCTATTTTACCTGAGTACCCAAATGACCTTGCTCAACCCTATGTGTCGAGAGGCCAATTGGAAAAGCTCCTGCTGCTCCCAATGCTCATTCAGAATATGGCTGAGGCTGATGGGAATAGTTAGTTGTGCAGGTCGTTGGTTGTCCACCGAAGATACGGAAAAGTGTAAGATTGACCTCATGATGCAACAAAAGAAAAAGTCAGGGATCACCAAAAATATTACAATTCATCCCCTTGGAACCATTCATGAGTTCAACAGTTGTGAGGATATGTCACTCAAAACCACAAAATGTCATCTTCATATTGACAGGAGAAGAAAGGTTTGGAGATCAATAGGATTCCTCCTCAGGGAACCATGAATGCCATGCATCTTTTGTAACGATTGAGATGTCAACATGATTCGGTGGATATGAGAAATCTTTGATCTGCTGGTAGCGCTAAAGAAATCAGTCAATGTATTCTTCTTCTGGAAACCTGAATGTCTGTACAAAAAGTAATGGGAATCCATCCAGTCGTGTCAGTCTGGACCAAAGTGGTGGAACAACCAATGGATAAACCACCATCTCTAGAACCACACCACTAGCATGGTTTTCAAAAAAAAGTAAAACGTTCAATGTTTTTAAAGAATGTGTAAAGTAATACCGACTTGATAGCAAGTGTTCCATTCTAATATCCCTGTAAAAGAATGATTGTGTGTGTTTTACTTCAAAAATATTGTCTCACTATAATATACTGTAACACTGACGTCTTCTTCACACTTATTAGACAATGACAATACCGTAAGTCTTTCTTGTGCGAAAACCATGCCGTCCTGAGGTGAGTTTAAGAGTCCGAGGGGTCCGGACGTCTGCTCTCTGACAGACTCTTGAGGCTGATGTACAGGGAGCTGACCATGGTGGCCTCCTCCTGGATGGACTCCTTCAGGTCGGCCTGACCCACACACATCAGGGCCTTTGGCAGCTTCCCGCTGAACAGCAGGTAGATGACGGGGTTCGCACAGCTGTTCAGACTGGCCAGCAGCATCAGGATGGTGAAGGTAGCAGCTGGAAGAAACAAAAGAAGTACAATATTTAACTTCCTTAAACTTCCATTCCTTTTGGAGGTAACATTTTAATTGCGATTAGATTTGCAGTTCTGTATGAGGGAGGGAGGGATATGAGGGAGGGAGGGAGGGAGGTGTAAACAATTGGCAACACTCGGTTTTTGGCACTGTACCCATTTGCTATGATGTTGAAGAGAAAGTCAAATAAAGTTTTAGGAAAAAATCTCTGGGGCAGACTATACATTTATGATTTTTTAAGACATAAGAGAACATATCTATATATAGTTAAAAATCCTGAAACACGGCAAGAATAAATATCAGTGCACACATTGTGAAAGAGATAAGGACATCAGAACAATAAAGTTTGTTGTACTGTGTTTGGTGAATGTTTTATTTGCCAGTGGCAAAGAAAGAAAAAAAGGAAAAAGAAAATACATATAATGAACAATAAAGTATTCTGTATCTGAAAAGTATGTTCAAAAATAAATAAAAAAGCTGGTTTAGCTATAGCCTACAGCTTATTCAATGTGTCTGGATACAAACATATTTTGTTGTGAGATACCAAACCCTGTCCTTTTTCTCTGAGCAGGTGCCTCCTTTCCTGAACCTCCCCCAATGTATTCCACATTAATACTGATGATAACTTATTAAAACTCTCATTGGGTGTAGCCTACAGCAGCGGAAGTCAATCAGATAGTGATATTTGGATTTCCTCATATTTCATAATGGGATATCTCTTTTGATTGAATCATCTTTACTTTGTATCCTCATGCCTTGTCTTGTGTCTTTTACCTGTAGCCTACCAAAAACGAAATAAATGTTGTGAGATCCAAAACCCTGTCCTCTTACTCTGAGTGGGCGCCTCCACGTCCCACACGGACCAAAGCTGCACGGTGAAGAAAGGCGCCCAGCAGAGGATGTAAGCGAACACGATCACCACGGTCATCTTCACCGTCTTGACCCTCGCTTTAGACACCCCCGCCACGCTGCTGGCCCGCGAGGACAGCGGCTTCCTGACCTTCCCTGCGCCCCGCTGCGTCTTCATGTGGAAGTTAATGTACACAGTGCGGCAGATGCGCACCTGACACACGATCACCAGGAGAATGGGCAGCACGAATATCACCAGAGTGGTCCACGTCACGTAGGCTCTGGGACCCCACGGTTTAATGAACTGAGCCCAGCAATCGTACACACCGGGGGCCACCTCCACCCGGGAGAAGATGAAGATCTGCGGGAGGCTACCGATGAGAGAGGCGCACCAGGCGGCGCAAACGGGCCCGTTCCAGCGTGCCCTGTGCCTCTGGAAAGTCACCATGGGTTTGCAGATGGCTTGATATCTGTCTATCGTCATCACGACAATCATATAAGTAGATGCAAACATCCCGACCACCTGCAGGTACTTCACGGCGCGACACAATACGTCCGGTCCCAAGAAGCGGTCAGTGATGTCCCACATGAGTTGCGGGCAAACTTGGAAAAATGTGACCACAAGGTCGGCGACGCACAGGTGGAGGACGAAGACGCGCATCCTGGAGAGCTGCTTCCTCCGCTTCCACAGCACCAGCAGCAGCCCGAAGTTTAGGATCCCCGCGGTGATGAAGATGATGGACAGGAGAACTATTTCCACCCGAGCCAAGCGCTCATCCCGCGGATCATCGTCAGAGAGTGCGTCCTCCAAAGTGATGTTACTGATGTTTACAAAGAACCAAGACATGCTTAAAAGTAGCCTTTATAAACCATTACAGGGTAATCCAGATGACGTGGGGCATTTCAATTTAAAAAATGATAAGCAGGCAGCCTGGAATATGACTTTAAATATGACTTTAAAAGGGAAATTCGTTGAAAAAAATCGTTATGGCCGTTTAGTGGTAAAATTACACGTGTTGAGGGTCTCCAGGCAGAGAGTACACTAGGTAGGAAAGGAGAGCAGAGGGCTTTATATCTCCTCTTCTCTGCAGGAGGGAGGAGCAACCTCTCCCCAGCACAGAACACACACACACACACACACCACTTCAGGGGACATTACATTGACTTACATGCATTTCCTGGAGAATTATCCTAACCCTAAACCTAACCAAGTCTTCACCCTAAAATTAATGATCCCCCTCATGGGGACCTCCAATTTGTCCCCATAAGGGAGGCCAGTCCCCACACGTGACTATGTAAACAGATTTAGGTCCCCACAAGTATAGTTAGACTATAGTTAGAACACACACACACACACACACACTTCAGTCTTTTCAATTTCAATGAAAAGTACAACCTATTTATAGAGCATGTTCTTTTCAGAAAGGAGAAAAACCAAACTTATATATCAAATTATATAAAAAGCCGTTTCTAGTGATCTCTTTATATGGTGATGGAGAACAAAATAGGGCTACTTTAGAATGAAATCAGCAGCTGTGATCGTCAGAATTCTTGTCGTGTCCGTTTTTCTCAAACTAAAACGTCTCAATCAATACCCTTGAAGAGCACAATTACAGCAGCCAAACCAATATGGTGCGACAGGACAAAAGCACGTCCGCTTTCCTCCTCGAATCACGACTTCACGTGACTGAGGAGTTCATCTTTGTCCATCTGATAGCCACTTTTCTTCCAGACGTCACGGAGGTCCTGTAAGGTGGAGCCGATCTCCTTTCCCGACGTGATGCCCATCCTCCGGAGGTCGTGTCCGTTGACGGGGAAGCGAGGGACGGACCACCCGCTGAGCTCCGCATGCAGCTTCTCCTCACCCTGATACTTCAGCAGCTCACACACTTTACTCTGGGTGTCCAGCTCTCGACTCTGAAAAGACACATTTGAGTTAAAGGTCACCTATTATGCAGAATCCACTTCCTCATGTCTCTTCTACATCAACATGTGTCCCCTCTTCTCCATGTCTCTTCTACATCAACATGTGTCCCCTCTTCTTCATGTCTCTTCTACATCAACATGTGTCCCCTCTTCTCCATGTCTCTTCTACATCAACATGTGTCCCCTCTTCTTCATGTCTCTTCTACATCAACATGTGTGCCCTCTTCTTCATGTCTCTTCTACATCAACATGTGTCCCCTCTTCTTCATGTCTCTTCTACATCAACATGTGTCCCCTCTTCTTCACGTCTCTTCTACATCAACATGTGTCCCCTCTTCTTCACGTCTCTTCTACATCAACATGTGTCCCCTCTTCTTCGTGTCTCTTCTACATCAACATGTGTCCCCTCTTCCTCATGTCTCTTCTACATCAACATGTGTCCCCTCTTCTTCATGTCTCTTCTACATCAACATGTGTCCCCTCTTCTTCATGTCTCTTCTACATCAACATCTTCTTCATGTCTCTTCTACATCAACATGTGTCCCCTCTTCTTCACGTCTCTTCTACATCAACATGTGTCCCCTCTTCTTCGTGTCTCTTCTAAATCAACATGTGTCCCCTCTTCTTCATGTCTCTTCTACATCAACATGTGTCCCCTCTTCCTCATGTCTCTTCTACATCAACATGTGTCCCCTCTTCCTCATGTCTCTTCTACATCAACATGTGTCCCCTCTTCTTCACGTCTCTTCTACATCAACATGTGTCCCCTCTTCTTCACGTCTCTTCTACATCAACATGTGTCCCCTCTTCTTCGTGTCTCTTCTAAATCAACATGTGTCCCCTCTTCTTCATGTCTCTTCTACATCAACATGTGTCCCCTCTTCCTCATGTCTCTTCTACATCAACATGTGTCCCCTCTTCTTCACGTCTCTTCTACATCAACATGTGTCCCCTCTTCTTCGTGTCTCTTCTACATCAACATGTGTCCCCTCTTCTTCACGTCTCTTCTACATCAACATGTGTCCCCTCTTCTTCGTGTCTCTTCTAAATCAACATGTGTCCCCTCTTCTTCATGTCTCTTCTACATCAACATGTGTCCCCTCTTCCCCATGTCTCTTCTACATCAACATGTGTCCCCTCTTCTTCATGTCTCTTCTACATCAACATCTTCTTCATGTCTCTTCTACATCAACATGTGTCCCCTCTTCTTCACGTCTCTTCTACATCAACATGTGTCCCCTCTTCCTCATGTCTCTTCTACATCAACATGTGTCCCCTCTTCCTCATGTCTCTTCTACATCAACATGTGTCCCCTCTTCTTCACGTCTCTTCTACATCAACATGTGTCCCCTCTTCTTCGTGTCTCTTCTACATCAACATGTGTCCCCTCTTCCTCATGTCTCTTCTACATCAACAAGTGTCCCCTCTTCTTCATGTCTCTTCTACATCAACATGTGTCCCCTCTTCTTCATGTCTCTTCTACATCAACACGTGTCCCCTCTTCTTCATGTCTCTTCTACATCAACATGTGTCGCCTCTTCCTCATGTCTCTTCTACATCAACAAGTGTCCCCTCTTCTCCATGTCTCTTCTACATCAACATGTGTCCCCTCTTCTTCATGTCTCTTCTTCATCAACATGTGTCCCCTCTTCTTCATGTCTCTTCTACATCAACATGTGTCCCCTCTGTGGAAAGAGACTCTGAAAGTTTCAGGAACAAAGATTCTCTCTCTTTTTGATCCATTTCTATAAAAACCTGTCTGAAAATGAGCTGATCAGATTTTGGCCACTTTATGATGTCATAACGATGATTTGTCTTGTGTAACCATTAGCCAATCAGCAACCAAGGTAATCCCCCCCCCCCCCTTATGAACCTCCTCCTAGAGCACCATTGTGTTCTTTGTAACCAAATGTCTTTCAGAGGGGCGTGGGGAGGGGCTCCTTGTTTTCATCTAAAGTAACAGACAGAGAATCAGCACTTTGGAAACAGGGCTGAAACAGAGGGGATTATGGGTAATGCTGCAATGATCTGTTTGGTGTTTCAGCCAATCAGAGACATGTTCTGTATATATCTGAGAGCTGTGATATATTGATGAAAAACAGTATAATAGAGGACCTTTAAAGCCCCTGTCAGATTTAAAGTACTTCCTATCAAATTATAAGCACTATTAAAAAAGGGGGAAGTTTGTAAATATTTATTTAGAGTTCAAGACTCCTCTGATTTGTTTCATCAGGACTTTGTGGGCGTGTTTGATTGGATTTGATTGGCAGCAGCTGACACAACTGTCGTACTATTGTTTCACAGAAACGTATGATATCTCCTTTTCCCCCCACTTCTAACACAAAGCAAAGCAAACGGCGTGTAGATATTTAAAAACCCACTTTTCATTCAGAAGTGGGCGATGGGTGGAGGTGGAAACTGTCCGGCAAGATGAAGGAAGCGAGTTCCCGAGGTGTGTTTCCTGCATTCAAAGTGGGCTGGAGTCAGAATTACGTTCACGTGTGGTTCAGTGTCTGATTGAAGGACTTGATTATGTGTGTCCCCTGGGGAGAGCGGCACACATTTCCCAAGAGCGCAATGTCCCAATGTCAAGTCTTCAAATTGATCTTGTTTGTCTGACAGACAGTTCAGAACGCAAACGTGCTTTGTACAGGGAACATCATAACATGCCCATTTAATCTGCAACCTGTTAGGTTTGCACACGCTGCCTTTTCTTTCACGGCCATCGAACATCGGAACATGCGTCCAGCCGAGTTTAAGAAGTGCACTGACTTCCACTATTTTCCCCATGGTGCAGGGAAATGGACGCTGAGCAGCATTACTCTGACTGTATTGTGAAATGTTAGATTCAATTAATTGTAACATGATAGTTGTGCTAGTATTTATATGTTATACTTCTGTACTTTGATCTGTATTAAGTGTGATAGACACGATGAAGTGTTTGTGATTTCTCCTTGCATTTCAAGCTAATAATTAGAGGACATAAAGGCCTCTAATTATGCTATTGTTAGCAGTCACTTCATCAACTGGCACATCACAACGCTGATGAAAAGTCGTGCCTGATAACAATGGTAGACCGATCAATTGTTCTGTTAAGTGTCCAAACCATAAATCCCTCCTGTCTTTTCTATAACACCACACATGTACAATTAGCATGGGCTTGTTTCTACAGAGGATGCTCAAACTCACGTCGATGATGAAGTCAGTGAAGGGCTTCAGGCTGTCCGGCTCCTCTCTGCTCTTGCACAGCTCCTGTCTGTATCTGACCAGGAACAGAGCCAGGGTCTTCTCCTCCTTGGACACCTTCAGCCGGAGGTCCATCCTCTCCACCTCCTCCGGGCGGCGGAAGAGAGCAGCCAGGACGGTCATGGGTTTGGGAGAGTGGTCTTTGGCTTTCTGCCACACTCGCTTCATCTCCTCCACGTTGCCATCTGGAGGCAAACCTGAGGAGCAGCAGACGTGACTTTAACAAGTACAACAACACAGAATACTACATGTTGCTGTTGGTCAAAAGCCGAAGAGTCTTAATATCCTTGTAGAAATCGTCAGTGGTGACGAAATTACTTGAGAAGACTTCAACAATCAAGAGGCATTGAATCATGTCTGCCTATGACTAATACCAGAGTTCACATAAGTCAAGGGGCACTGATGATCCGATTCTTGACACTACTGATCCCATTCACTGATGCATGTACTTTGCAAACAATGGCCAAATCCCAATGACCCTTAGGCCCCAGCCACACGAAGCCGATAACGGTCGTATCCGCTACAGTTCTCTATGAAATAGACGGTTCGGCCACACGAGGCCGACATGGAAACACATAAAACGATACCGATAGCGGGTCCCTAGGTGGGTAGATCTGTGAAGGAAACGCTCTGGGGGGCAAACGGCTCTGTGTTTACGCCTATACGATCAATTTTAAAGCTCAATAAATAACAAAGAAGACCTTTGACCGGCACTTTTCTAATTTTGTCCGGAAGATTTCAACTTTAACGGACATGTTGACCGGCGAAAAAAAATCTAACTGAAACTCTGCCACGCGGTCCCCTCGTCCCTTGGAAGAGGCGGAGAGGTGGACTACCGGAGAGTAGGAGCACACGCTTGCCTCGGGGAGAGAGAAAAAGAGCCAGAGCGTCCACAGCGGAGAATAAACAGAAGGGCAACCATGGCAACCATGCGCGGGAAGTCTTCTTCGCTGCTTTTGTGGCAGGACTACAGCGCCACTTACAGGCCTGGCATACGTACGACAGCGTCTCCAGCGCTTTCGAGTGGTCTCGTGTGAATGGACACGTTTCTGGTGCCTGTTGCGTGTGGACGGAATACTTTTTTGATATCGATTTCGGTCAGTTTGCGTTATCGCCCTCGTGTGGCTCCAGCCTTAAAGCCTGAGCAGCTGACCCTAAGGGACTTTCATTAACATCGGCCGGTAATTGCTGGAGAGCGAGGGGCTGCAAAGAGCTGGAAGTGGTCTACATTAGGAAGGGACAGCACTTTGCAACACATCACTTTAAGTGCAGTTGTGGGTTTGGGACTTTTCATTTAAGGTGTTCACTTCCTTAGAGGCCAAAGCAATGTAGGAATTGGTCCCTTACAGTATATGACCGGGCTTACAGAGTGGAAGAGGTGATTGTCAACTCGGTTTTGTTAAAACTATACAATAAATGGTTGATGCATACGTTACATGTGTTTATGTAGTGAAATATACTAAGCTGAACACCCCTGAGCACCAATGACTTATTAGCATGCTACATGTTCTCTCAGAACATTTTCAAAAAGGATTGGAAGAGACGTTCCAACGGGTGGGGACATGTTTACCAAACTTGGCCAAATGCAGTAGTTTGAAACCGCCATGTGCATCCATACTGTAACCACATATCCCCGCTTTAATCCAAAAACATCACTAAAAATGTTACGTAAACACGTTCTGATTTCCTCTTTTTCTAGTGTTTAAGTGGAGGTGAGCAAACTGCCCTCAGCCCCCGCTTCATATAAAAGTGTCTATTCTTTTCTTAAATGGTAAGTACTATCATAAATAACTGCCATCAGGTCAGGTTTATTTAAGTGCAACCTCTTCTAGTGTGTTCTTGAGGAAATAAATATTTAAACATATTTCATAATGAACCCACAAGCTCTTTGCTAAATGTCATCGTTGTCTCCTCTCTTTTATACTTTCCACTCCATTTGTGTGCGTTATCTGAAAAAAAGGCGAAAAATAATGATCTTTGAAAACCTTTGATGCCCCCCCCCCCCCTCACCTAAGTACTGGACCAGCTCCAGACTGTACATCAGCTCCAGCAGGTGGTCAGCATGGTTACCAACAACCATCTTCTTCAGCTCCGTCCAAATCCGTTCTCCAGATATCGCTGCAAGGCCACGACTGTTTTCCCGGATGGCGACCAGCGTCTTCGGGTCGTGGCGGTCGGGCTCCGGAGCCACCCTGCCGTAAAACCTGGGGGGGGATAAGAGGCTGGAGGTTGAGGTTCTTGTACGTCAAACATATACAAATGATGAATTTCTTCTTTCTTTATTGGCTATTTCAGTTCAAAGTGAGATGAGGGATAACGTAGAAATATAATAATAATGTATTACATTTTCCTTTTAAGGGAAAATACTGAATGTACTCTTCCAATATCAGAGTAGCACATGATAACAAAGAGCATGTGAAGGACACTGTTCAGGAACTGGTTGTACCAAATGCCCGAACACAAGATGAAAGGGAAATAAGACATCCCACCTGAAGTAGCGCAGTATTCTCAGGTAGTCCTCTTGGATTCTTTGTTCAGCGCTGCCAACAAAGCGGACTTTGCGCTCCTTCAGGTCTTCGTATCCTTTGAAATAGTCGTATAATGTGCCATCAAGCCCTGTGAGAGAGTAAAATAAAGACAACACATCAGAAACTTCTGACCAGTATAATTAATCGTGATAAAATAGGTGACAATGTCTTGTGAACTAATCCCAAACACAAGTCCTTTAATTCAGTGGAAAACAAACACGAATACCTAAAAACATGGAGTTGATGGTGAGGTCTCTGCGCTCAGAGTCTTTCTGCCAGTCCGTGGTGAACTCCACCTCTGCGTGACGTCCATCCGTCTGCACATCCACCCGCAACGTGGTCACCTCGAAGTTCTCATTGTGTAGCTGTGAGCGAAACCGATAAACAAAACACCGATGCTTAAAAAAGGCCTCATGCCTGGAGACGTGTAAATATGGCCTCATCCTGAAGTCAAAGCCTCTCTTAGATGAAGGTAAGCAGTGTTTCAGACGGCAAGGGTCTAATGTGGAAAGGAAACAATGAGTAACCCAAACACACAGCTGATAATAGATGGAGAAAATTGATGGAATATTGCAAAAACTAAAATACAACTGTAATGCTCTTTTTTAATGAGGGCCCAAACCCTGTTTTCCTTTCCTTCTCTGCACACTGGGTCTTTTCAGTTCTGCTTCCCTGCTGATTGTGAGTCTGCACATGTTATATGTATATGAGGGGAATCGTGAAATTTAATTTATTATTTGATTATGTACATATTACCTATCATGTCTATTTTAAGTCCCATTTATTGTTGTTATTGTCTTGTTGTTTTTATATTGTCTTGTTGTTGCGTGTTGGCACCTTGAGTTTATTGTAATTTCGTTGTACCTGTACAATGACAAAATTAAAGATCTATCTATCTATCGATATGTATTCAAGTAAGTATGTATGCATGTGAACATGGGTATAGCTGGGTATGCGCGTATGAATGGTTATTAATAAATTCAGCACTGTGCTCGACCGTCGATGAATATGAATAGAAGCGACTGGGAGACATAATGAGAACATATCTAGGTCCCCTCTGCATTTCATTGCTCTGTAATCAGCTTTACTTTCAATTTCAATATACTTTTTATTTCATTTTCGTTTATTGATTCTTTGTTGTGATTTCCCTTATGTAAAACAAACCTGAGTTTGTATTCTGAGCGAATCGCATCCGTTACGGACTAAGTCTATAAATACAAATTATTTTAAAAAAGAAAAAAAGAAATATGTTGTGTGACAATCAAGGAGTAGAACGAAGTGGTATAAAAACAGTTTTATCCCAGCAGCTATTGCACACATTAACACATCAATAGAGCGTCACACAGATGCCTATTTTTATTTATTTATTTAATTTTGAATTGTGAATTTTGAATGTCCATGTTTGTACTAGTGTTTTCCTTCTTAAAATGTTTTTTAAATATTTTTGAGATTTGGTTGAGCAGGGTATACTTCTACTTTTACTAGTCCTTTATTAGAGATGTGTCTGTTGTTCGTGTTTGTTTTTAGTGTCAGGATGGAACCCTTGTATTTTTCTCTGCAAACAGAATCTACCTACGGGTACAAATAAATAACCTGAACCTGAACAATCGGCAAATGCTATGAGAACAGTGACTCTTCTATTTATCCAAAAACTGTTATATTATTAAAAGGTTAAGTAATCCAGCGGCAACAGCATATAAAGTAATTCAATTCTGCTCCACATTTACCAGCTTTGATGAATACATAAATGCATCAATAGTCATAATCCAATCATTTAATACATATGATTATGTAATGGGCTATTATGCACAATAAGTATGTTTAAGTTAAGCTAATGTTCTGCAAAAGTAAAGGACTTGGCAAAGAGTTGAAGGAGTGTTTACAGCAGCTTGAAAGCAGAAATGGAACTAATTGAAAGCAGGACAGTGACACCCTGCGTGCCTCTTACTCTTGCTGTAATGGTCCCATGCTTCTCTCCTTTGTTGTTGATCATCCTGATGCCAGCTTTCTGGAACATTTGCTTCATCTCCTCTGGAGTTGCTGTGGTGGCAAAGTCCACATCGTCAGGCCGCTTCCCAGACAGCAGGTCCCGCACCGCGCCGCCAGCGATCCTCAGCTCATGCTGGTGCTTCCCAAACAACTCTGGAAACAACAAACACACACTTTACAGAGGATATGTGTCGGGCACACAAACAATTGCCCTAGCTTGAATTAAACTTGAAAGGCATAACCTGAGAAAACTAAAATGTTGTTGTTGTGTATATCCTGACTGCAGTTCTCACTTTGCCGATTAGTCTTATATGCCTATTGCTTTTTACTTAATATACGATTGTTGTTGCTTGCAGAACAGCTTTTGAAATGTTCTTCAGGCTTAACATGTGTATGAAGTTCTAGTTTACCAAACACATAATCATATTTGACCCATATTAGGGTGAAATGTTCAAACAAGGTGAGCACATCAGAAAATGTTGGCCTCTCCTGTGTCGATGTTGACTGTTTGCCTTTCATTTGTATCAGGCCTAGTACCATCATTTTTTAATGAAGAGAAATACTCAAATCAGATGAATACAGTTCCACCAAAATACTATTATGTTTCATAAGTAATCCTCTTCACAGAGACAGTATTTCGAATAAGTCTCGCACATGTCTTTATCTACACTACTGTACTGTAAGAGTTGTTAAAGCCACCACTGAGATACCCTAAGTATTTGCAATGAGCTTAAATCTGCTAGACATATTACTACTCTAATTATTTCACCATGCCCATGTTTTTATTTATCACCAAATTAAGTCTGATCATGGACACCCTTATGGATCTGACTAGTTCTGCTTAAATTTGGAAAGTTCACTACCTAGCTTTACTGAAGCTAGCTTTACATCTCATGTGTAATGGCTTTTAACTTTCTACTACTGTGACAAAACAATGTCCTAATTTGAGATGAATTAAAGTATATCTTATCTAATATGAGTCTCAAACTTGTATTTTCCTATAGTTCTGTATTGCAAGAGTTTTTATAGCCAGTATATATTGTTTATATTGTTTCCAGTATCTGCAATAAGCTAATATCTGACAGACATAGCAGTGTTTCCCCTACCATTGTCTTGGAGGGGCGCTGCGCCCCGCAAACGGAGACCCACGCCCCCCCTGAAAAAAAGATTATATATATATATATTTTTAAGAAATATATATATATATATATATATATATAGCACCAAATAGCAACTAATCTATATCTACTGTCACTTTTCACATTGGACATGTGCTCTTTTATTAAATAAACTAAACGCTTTCATTTTAAGTTGTGAGGTTAGTGTTTTGACCCTAAGAAACACTGATGCATTAATCAATAACAATAATCACAGCTCCTCTCTCTGCTCCAGAGGATTAAAAAAATATATCAGCAGGTGTGTTTGTTGTCACATCTCACCTGTTAGTTCCTTCAGCCCCTCACTGAACAGAGACTTGAACTCACTGGTCTTCAGCTGCATGGTGAAGAGACTCCTCCAATAGAAAGCTGTTCTATCAATCACCCGAGGCTTCAATATCCTGCTCCACATCTGTACAAACAACAAATAAGTTATCAAGTGTTTATTATTTAGAGCTGTTGAGAGCTAGCTTACTGTTAGCTACATGTCATTGAAGTCACGCTGGCTGGCTGACTTGTAAAGCTGCTCAAACATCGCGAGAACATGAGAAACAACATGGCAATGTTAACGCTTCAAACATAACGTACACAACTGAGAGCCACTCATATATAAAGTGTTATTACCAGACAACGCTACTATCACTTTATGATATCCTTCTCTGACATGAGCATTCAGCTAAGCAGGAAGTGTTTCGGTGGTTTCTGACCAATAGCGTGAGGTTTAATCACGCCGACGAGAGCAGCTTGCTGTCCACAACTGATCGCGAGATTTCAGTTTGGTGGTTTAGTGACTTTATTTATGTAACTGGATAGACCCCTTGCTTTGTTGTTAACGATTATCTATTATTTATTTGCAACATTCAATGTTATTGACAGAACATAAGTGACTTAACGGTTTGGAAATGACTCTTGATTAATAAAGTGAACACAAAAAAAACACGCCAACGAGAGCAGCTTGCTGTCTAAAACTTCTCGTGAGAGTTCAGTGTGTTGCTTTAATGCTTTGGTGACTTCAAGGCTTGTGATGAAGTCCTGGTCAGATCAGTACACGGAGCTGGCAGCAAATGGCTAAAGTGGAGCAGACTCCGCTCAGATCCTGGGAAGACTTCTTCCCCGGCTCGGAGAGGTTCTGCAAACCGGACGGGAATGACCTGACGATATGGAGCAACAGGGTGGTCAGCAACCTGCTTTACTATCAAACCAACTACATCGCTATAGCCCTGGTGGCTTTCATCGTTGTTGGGTAAATTACATAATATGCATACAGTAGTCGGTGATGTGCTTATTTGGTTGTTTGCAGCTAAATTCACTTTTCATGGTTGTTTTTGTCTCATGTGTATTGCTTTTTGTTGTTGTTGTCCTGTTAGTTTAAACTGCATTGTAGCCTACGTTAAAGGGATTAAGTAAACAAGTGCAGAAAGGATATATAGTGTTGTGGAGAAGAGTTTTACAGTGGTGTACTCAAGTACGATTTTGAGGTAATTGTACTTTACTTGAGTATTTCAATGTTTTGCTACTTTGTACTTCTACCCCACTACAATTCAGAGGTAAATAGTGTACTTTTACTCCACTACATATATTTAATACATTTAGTTACAGATGTAGTTTAATGATATGAAATATAATCAGCTCTTAAATCAGACTTTGAGACCTAGAGTAAATTCACAAGCTACCCTGCAGTATACAAAGGCATTACAACTAGCTGCACCTTTACCAGCTTTGATAACACTTTAATGGTAAATTAAATAAAAAATATCCTATATATTATTCTGAAATGGACCAATCTGCATAGTTTTACTTTTGGCACTTTAAATATATTTTGATGCTAATACTGATCTACTTGTACTTGAGTAACATTTTGAATGCAGGACTTTTATTTGTAACAGAGTATTCCTACACTCTGGTACTTCTACTTTTACTGAAGTATAAGATCTGAATAATTGTTCCACCTCAGACCACAGACAGTTGGATTGAGTCCCTTAGGAGTGAATGGAAAATAATGTTTCAGCGATCATGTGATGTACTGTTACTGTCTGTATACAACTGTCTTCTTTTGAACAAGTTTTAACCAATGTGTCCTCTTATGTAGGATATAGGTCAGATTTTTTCATTGATATTACTATATAATACAAAATGTATGTCATGAAGCACCTATTATGTAATAATGGGTACAGACTGCATTCAAGTTATTTATTTAGCACTTTTAAGATGCAAAAGTAACAGAAAGTAACCAAAATAAAATAACAACAAAAAATAAATAAATAGCAATACCAACTCCCTCCTAATGGAGCAACTCTTAACTTTGTAATTAACAAATACACTTTATACCAACAGAAGTCAACGAACACAGGACAGAATAAAGCATATATTTCAGTTAAAAACCAATTAAAACCAGTGGGTCTTGAGCATTGACTGTATATATAAGTGTCTTGAGTTGTCCCTTTAAAAGTATGAACACTCTTTTGGAGCCCTCCCATAGTCCTGTGCCATAATAAATACAATCAAGTCTAAGCAGCAGCTCTAATCTAGACTGCTGCACACTTCCTGAAGAACTAGTTTATTATCTAAGGAGGAAGACAGATTTACTCAGACCAGGGGCCCTTCTCACATCTCTTATTTTTCATTTCCTCGCTCCTCGGTCTCGGTCTCACCGGAAGTTGATTTGTCTGCGCCATCTTGATAGCGTCCCAATGGCCTTATTTTTGCCGGAGGAGCGAGGAACGAGGAACCACCAGACCATCCTTCGATGAAATCCTCAGACACTCGCCCCGCCCCCTTACTGTGTATCGCTGATTGGACGATGCAGTGCATGCACTGATCTGATGCTTCATGAGAGCAGTTTCCCAGCGGAGTGAAGAAAATACATGAACCTCACGGGAGTCACTCCTCAGTTTATAGTGTTTTGTTTCAATTAATGTATCATTTAGTTACAAATATGTGACATATCTGAACAACAAAGTGGTCAAAAATCATTTTATTCATTTATTGGAAACATTTTCATGATCGCTTTTTTCAATACATTTTAAGAATGGCGTTTATCTTTTTTGAGAATGAGTTCTTATTTTATTTAATGTATTTGGGTTTACAACAGACGATACACATGTTTGTGTCAGTAAATGTGTACTAACAGAGGCGGGGGTGTGTGTGGAATAACGGGGACAGAGCTGCTGTGTGTTGAAATATTGGTGTTTTAGGCCTGAAGGCTTCATAAGGTTTGTCTAGTCAGCGTTTGCAGAAGCACAGTGGTGGGAAAACAGCGCCTTAAACTAGGGATGCACGATATTGTTTTTTTGAAACCGATACTGATAACTTCCTGCTTCTCAAGACCGATACCGATAATAATATAATATATATATATATTAAATGTACCTGTAGTTTTTGCACACCTGGTGGTAAAAAAAAGACTAGTAGTGAGCAAATGACATGAGCATTACTACTATGAACAAAGCAAAGCCAAGAACAGTTTTGACTTCAAAGTGACCATATTTATTTTCCCAAATAAAGTTCTTGCCTTTTTCAAAAGCCTCGTCGATAGGTAAAAGCCCCGGTGCCTTTGCAGCTGGCTTTGGATTCGCCGCTAGTTTAGCAGCGCAGGCGTCTTCGTACGCTGTTAACACACCATCGTAGCGATGGCGACTAATCAGGTTGGAAGTATTATAGCTCGTTGCCTTTTTCCCTCCTCGTGGAACTTCTGCATCTGTTAATACAAATAGCAAGCGAACTATCTAACTCTGAAACTTTGAAATAGTCCCATACTACCGACGACATGTTTGTTTACTGTCCTGGCTTCACGGCCGCACGCCATTTACGTCACAGACAGGCGTGAGTTAGGGAGCGCTGGATTTGTGAAAAACTCCCCTCTTCCTAAACCACTAGGCTTGTTTGAGACACATTGCGGCTCGCCTCGAAAGTAGACGAGAGTAGCCGATCGCAGCCAGGGGAGGTGTCAAAATGCTCGTCTTAAGTCGGACAGCTCGGACTCGGAGTCGGCTTGACTGGCTGGGTTTGCAATGGCGGAAATTCCATTTTACCCACTGTAGACAAAGGTGATCTCCATTGCTTTATATAGGTTTGTTAATTCAGTCATGATGATGAACCACACCATGGGTTCCATAATTAGAAATGCTCCTCCCTCTTAATGTCTGCAAAACTGATAGGTGGACAGGCTACAAATGATCAGTCCCTTCAGATCCGCACACATGAAGCTTCATGAGCATGAATTGAACAAACCTGCTGCTGTGTTAATTCTTTAGCTGCCACTTTAAGCTTTATGATGTGTACAACATGGATGTAATTTGATTTAATCTTGCCATTTTAAATGATGTATTCAATAAATAAGGTTAAACCAAATCATTACAATAGATTTTATTTTAATGATTTGGTTTAACTTAAAGAGAAACTTTATTGTTATTGCACATATTACAGGTACTGAGACAACGAAATGCAGTTTAGCTTCTCAGGTGCAACAAGCAGTGAAGTGGAAAGTAATGTTCACAATCTACAGAATAACATATAGAATGAATTGAATGATGAATAAACAGTGGGGTATGAATACACTAGATATCAGCCTGTGAGCAGTATGAACAGTGTGTATGAATATGCTAAGATATATAAAGTATGAAAACGGTAAGCAGTATAGTATAAAATATATAGATATTAATTTCATGATGATAAACATTGTGGAACAATGATGAAAAATGGGAATGGATGTGGCGACGTAAAACTGACACAAAACAACAGAAAACTTTTGCTGAGCCAATTGGAGAGCTTCATCAGCAGCACGTGGTAAAAACCACCAATGAGCGCTCAGCTCGAGATACCAGCGAGCCGTTTCCCATCAAGCATTTCGCTTCCGCAGCTCGTGGAGAGAAACTGCGCCAACTCGCCTCGCCTCGCTCTCAAGGCTGCGGGCGTCTTTGTCCCGCGAGATTTCAAAGTCTCATGTGGGCGAGCCTCCAGAGCAAGTCGGACAAAATGACTAACCATCATGCAACGCACTAGCAAGACGTTGATCGCAACTGCGCAGGTCTGCGCAGGTCTTGCTTGTCTCAAACAAGCCTACTAATACCACAGTACTGGCAAAACGGGAGGAGCCGAGTGAAAAACAAGCGCCCCTCATCCCAATCCACCCACACCGCAGCATTTTTTTCTTTCTTTTTTTCCCCAAAAAATATATTGTATATTATCGGGGCTACTAATACTTTTATCGGGATGACGTCATAATTCCTAATATCGGACCGATAATTATCGTGCACCACTACTTTAAACAGCTGAACCCCAGATTAGGGAGATCACACAGTATTGGATAATTTAGTAAATTCTGAGTCATCATCCTAAACAAAGATGGACTTTGACTGACACATTACATTTGTTTTTTACACATAGAAAGCATGGTTCCTTGGTTGGCACATTCACTCTGTTTGTGTGGGTGTGTGTGAGATATAAGGATGTTACGCCCCTGATAAAAGGGAAGAATTTTGACAAGAGTTAAAGTTAGGTTTCATTCTCCGGTACTTTACTCGAGTGAGTCAACAAATGCAACACCTTTCAATAGAACATACAACGTGGCTATTAACACTGTATTTCAATCATGAAACTTCTTAATTACCACAATATCATTGATAAGATTATATAATTGACAACATAGCAGAACCCTCACAGAATTATTTAACTAAAATATAAAGACAACATATTACATATATGGGCGGAGACAAGAGCAATCGATCTCCGTCTCCCAGATCAAGGCCATCTAGTCGATCACAGTTTAACAGATCACACGTCTCCAAAACAAACACAAACAAGCGCAGACAGAATACCTTCTCATCCTTTCCAAACATCCTACAATTAAACTACATTAACAAAGGTCAAAGGTAACAGTTAAAATACTGTCAATGTTACAAAAACAATCTATTACACACTCCCCTGCTAAATTTGATGTCGTCCTGAACCTGAAATGTTCAATTTGATCTTGAGGTGTGTCAATAAAGTGATTAATGTTGGCATCAACACAATAAATCTACTGAACTACTGTTTCTGTTTGTGTCAAACGGTCTCAGTCCTACCATTCTCTATAATACACTGTCCATGTCTGTTTTGTGCCTACACTCAAAAAACTGACTTTTGTGTCGTAAAATATATTTAATTAACTGTCGTACTTTTTACATGGTAATATCAAGATTCACAAAGAACTAGAATTTCTTAAGTAACATTTTAAATCTATACACCTTTTATTCATGTCATACATTTACAGTGTGGGAGGAGTACGTTTTATTATATATATACTATTTAAATGATTTATAGTCACTGCTCATAAACCTTAAAATACTAAGTAAATGTTAATCTAAAATCATAGTAGCTGTTTGAATCCGCGCATTCGTCTTGACAAGACAAGATAACCGCGATTTTGGACGACATTTCAGTTGGGTTTGCACTTTGAAGGCTGTCGGAGGAGCTGCATCGCTGGAAAAAGAAGTGTTGGTATGTTATTGTCTCTCTGTTTAAGACTTATGATAATATGTGTCTTTGTGCATAATAGCCTGATTCTTGTTTGCTTGAACCATGTTAACGTTTCTGTGCATGAGCTCACAAAGTTGAGAGATTATGTTTTAGATATGTTACGTGCTGTTAGCTAGCTAACCTTAACTGTAATTTACCAGATCATTAAAAAAAACACTCACATGCACCTAAAGAAGGTTCCAGAGAACACATTTTCATTCAGTTATCTTGAGCTTAAAGGTCAGGGGATTACCCCTTTGAATATGGTCATGTCATTTTTCCCTCGCCAAAATGTTGCCTATCTTTGCAGTGTTATTTAGCCTCTTTGCTGATCAGCATGACATGGTTTTGACAAGGCACCAATGGATTCCTCAGATCCTAGTTTCATATGATATCATCTTTACTCTAGCTTCAGAACTGAGCCCTCTAGAGCCTCTGAAAGGCAGTACAATTGTCCGGCCCGGATTAGGGCCCTAGGGTCTCAGAGTTAATGATGGTCTTTAGCACATGTGTTGATTCTGCCCTGATAATGAAGTCACTTTTTTTTTTTGATTTTATGTTTCTCACTTCATTTTTTGTGTAAATTGTATGCATGAGGACAGCCGCAGTGATGCAACTGAACACGTCCTGAAGATCCTGGTTGTCCATGGTGCCAATGAAGAGGATCCAGTGGATGCAGCCCTCCTGCTTGAAGGCAGAGGGATGATGCCAGGATGCCGCAGTACTGCAGAGGCATGCACGCTGCTTATGGGGCTGATTTATGCCTTAAACCTGGCATACCCCCCAACACTGCGCTACACTTTTGAGGTGTTCCAGAAACTTTTTCTCGGACTGGATGGGATTAAGCTGACCCCAAAAGTACAAGCTTTGAAGGTGAACCTGCTGTCTTAAAGACATGGCAAAAAACAATCTTGGATCGTACATCCCAACTGACTTCTTCATATGTACTGTCCACTGTCCATGTTGCAATTGCTCAGTTTCAGGGAGCTGTATCAATCTCTGTCTCCCCCTCTGACATTTTTTTCTTTCTCCGTATAAACATTTCTCCCTCTTTCTCTCTCTCACACGGATTACAGTTGTTGCCGTCTATTCATATTCTGTTATATGTTTTTTCCCTCTCCTTAGGTAAAGAAACATTCAACATTTTAAACAGAAAAAATATGATAAAATCTACTTATCTACCTCATAACAGTAACTATTACAGATACATAATATTTAATTTGATAACAGTGATGTTTCTGTCCATGAAGAAAATAATTGGACTTTACTTAATTAGTTCAAATAAATATAACGTGTAACTTAAACATTAAGTAAGATTTACTTAATATTTTCACAAATGTTACGTCTGGTGGAAAGTAAGTTCTACTTGATATTACAGCAGTAAAATATACTTAAAAAATTAAGTGCAAATACTTGCTAAGATTTAATCAAGTAAATCCTACAAGTCGTTTCTTTCAGTGTAGTATCCCTGCACATTTGATGGTTGGGCAACTTGAAATGGATTTGTCCACATTGTCACTAGTTGACCTTGCCTAAATAAACTTGGTTGATACTGGCAAAGCATTGCATTAGCATGTTGGAGTCCCAAGTTGATCATAAGTGAATAATCTAGGGGCTCGCCTTTCCCTCCTTGGTAGATCATCTCTTTGCTCCCTTTCATCTCCACCTGAATCTGAGTATGGGGATGTTGGGTTCTCATTCTGTGCTTCCTCAACTGGTTGAACATCTCCACACTCACAATTTTCCTCTGGCAGCACATCTTCTTGTGCGTTTGTTATAGGCATCTCTTTAACCACAGGCTCATCTGTACTCAACACTGGTGTGTTCTGTTCAGCACCATCTTGTGTGTTAGACTGCTCCATAGTTACATCAATAAAGGGCCTTTGAGAATGTTCTACTGGCTTGTAGTAGTACTCAAACTCCTCTTCGTCATCTTCCTGTTCCTGAGCTGTGCCTTCAGCAGCTGTCTCTGTCATCCTTCTTTCATTCTTTTGCTTGGACACTGTCTTTGGCTGAATTTCCAGAGGTAAGTGATCACAAGGTATCAACAGATTGCGATGCATTATTCTCGATCTTCCTCTTCCCTGCTCAGGTCTGATTTCATAAACTGGAATGTCTTCTCCGACCTGGCGGATTACATAGTGGATGTTCTCTTCCCAATGGTTACGAAGCTTTCCAGTGCCTCCTCTCGGTGTCTTGTTTCGAACAAGGACACGATCAACAACAGCATGGAGCTTCTCACTTTTCCCTTTTCCATTTCTCCATGTATGTTCGATGGCCTGTTGTTCCTGTTTCAGATGTTAGACCAAACAGTAGGTCAATGGGTAACCTTGGGGATCTTCCAAACAGAAGGTAAAACGGGGAGAAGCCTGTTACCTCACAACGTGTGCAGTTGTATGCATAGATCAGCTTGTTTAATGATTCCTTCCAGTTTGTCTTCTGTTTATCAGTAAGTGTCTTTAACATCTGTAGCAGCGTTCGATTGAAACGCTCAACTTGCCCATTTCCTTGAGGATGATATGGTGTTGTTCGCGACCCAAGTACACCACAGTTCTTTTTCAGCTGGGCAAAAAGCTGGTTCTCAAATTTGCCGCCTTGGTCGTGATGTATACGTGTTGGTAGACCAAACTTGAGAGCATAATCATTAAATATGCGATCAGCAACAGTTTTGCCAGACTTGGAAGTGGTGGCGTAAGCCTGGGCGAAACGAGTGAAATGGTCAACGATTACCAGTATGTACTCATAGCCGCCGCTGCATTTGTCCAAATGAAGAAAGTCTATTGACACCAGTTCAAAGGGTTGAGTAGTGACAATGCTTGTGAGAGGTGCACGTGATTCTTTGCATGGTGTTTTTTGCTTAAGGCAAGTACAAGTCCTCGCTACATAGTGTTCAATTTCTTTTTGCATGTATGGCCAAAAGAATCCGTCTCTAATCAGTGATGTTGTACGATCAATGCCTTGATGGCCCATCTCATCATGCAACTCTTTCAGTACAGTGATTGTATGCCTCTCAGGTAATACAAGCTGTGTTCTGTTAACTGTCTTCCTGCGAAGAATGCCATCGTCATCGATATGGAGTCTTTCCCATTCGCGGAGAAGGCACTTGCTTTGTTTACTCAATGCATGTCTATCTGGCTTGTTGTCCCTCAGTTTACACTGCATCACTGGACCAATGTTTTTGTCGTCTTCCTGTGCTTATTTCAGGAACTGAAAATGATTTATACATTGCTTCACTCACTGATGAACATTGGAGAGTGGTAAGTACTGGCCAGACCAACGATGAGCTTGAGTCTTGAGTCTCGACTGCTTGGGCTGTAGCTGCCACACAGTCTGATGGGAGCTCTTCAGTACATTTGTTCATCATCTCTTCAACATTTACAGGCATCCTTGCTAGACTGTCAGCATCCACATTCTCTTTCCCTGGACGGTATCGAATGGTAAAGTGAAAGTCGGCTACCCATCTATATCCAGTTGCATTAAGCTTGGCACTCGACAGGACATAGGTAAGTGGATTATTATCACTGTATACAGTAATTGTAGGCGCATAGTACAAATAGTCTCTGAATTTTTCTGTTACTGCCCACTTTAATGCGAGAAATTCCAATTTTCCTGAGTGGAGATGGTAATTTCGTTCAGAGGCTGTCAGTGTCCGAGAACCGTAGGCGATCACACAGAGTTTACCATCCTGTTGGTATAGGACTGCGCCAAGGCCTTGGTTTGACGCATCTGTATGGAGGACAAATGGCAGTGAGAAGTCAGGGAAGACTGGGGGCTCAACCAGACAGTCTATTAGCCGTTCCAGGATGCATTGATGTTCTTCAGTCCACACAATTGGTTTGTGTGACGGCACTCCTTTCTTTTTTTCTGTGACTCGTCTTCTTTTTCTCCTGCTTTCTGTTACATTGTTGTCTTCTGCTGTACTTTTCAACAAGTCATAAAGTGGTCCAGCAATTCTGGAAAAGTTCTGTATGTATTGTCTGTAGTAGCTTAGCAAGCCCATGATAGCTCGAAGCTCTCCCACATTTTTCGGTCTCTTATTTTTCAATGATCTCACAGCGATGGTGCCAGCTGGATCGATTTTGCTACCTTCGGCAGAAACAACTCTTCCCAGGTATTGAACCTCACGCTTGAAAAGTTCACACTTGCCGGGCTTCAATTTGATTCCATATCTTCTCAACAGCTGTAGAACTTTTCTGACATGGTTCACATGGTCCTCAAACGATTGACTGTACACAAGTGTGTCATCCAAATAGGGGATGCAGATGTTGTCTCGCACTTCTTCTAAACACTCTTCCATGCACCGTTGAAAGGCTGCTGGTGCATTCATCAGCCCAAATGGAATTCGTATCCATTCATACAGGCCCCACGGCGTCACAAATGCAGTTAAAGTTCTGCTGTCTTCATCTATAAAACCCTGATGGTAGGCCTTCCCTTGGTCCAACAATGAAAACCAAGTATGACCGCCAAGACTGTCAAGGATGTCCTGCACTCGGGTATCGGTTGTCTGTCAGGGTGTGTCTTTTGTTTAACTCTCTGTACTCTATGCAAAGACGTAAGCTGCCATCTTTTTTTCTTACACAGACAACAGGTTAGGCATATGGTGAGCTGAATTTCTTTACCCATCCTTGTAGGGCTGTGCAATTTAATCGATCCTGCGATATATATCGATATTTAGTTTTCCGAGAAAGTATCGATATTTCAGCCGCGGGTATCGATACATTAAGTCTGATAACTGTGTTCGTTATCCTCGCGTCCAGGAGAGAAGCTTTAAAAAGGAGACTAATTGAGTCTCTGAGAATGTTCAAATGTATACTTTAATTAATAAAAAGCGCGGTAATGTTACAAGCAGAAGATGGTTCAGTCAGAAAAACAGCTGTGTTCTCGTGAGGGAAGAGAGCGAGCTCCACCTTTCCAGCTGTTAAATATCCTCTGTGGGCCGGTTGGCGCTGCTGGGGGCCGGCCCTCCACGTCTCCAATGTTCGTTGTTGCGCATTACAGAGGATTCAGACATTGTACATTAAATATATAACTGAACTTATCTCTTTCATGACTTTTCATTTAATACATTTTAAACGCTGTAATCAATACTCCAAAAATACCTCACGGCTGGTATCATTTCCGGTAGTTCCGAATGTTGTCTCATGCTACCCACGTCTGTAAACAAACGTATTTAAATAAACTGTACCTTCATTTAATATTCAGCAATAATAATATCTCGACGTCTATAGTTGTAGTGTTGAAATCAGTAGGTTTCGGTGTGCAACACTCCGTGTCATATCGCTACTAAATTCACCTCTATAGTAAATTGTATATTAGCCACATGCTAAATGCTAACCGGAGATGAAGGATTTTCAGAATAAAAGCTTAACAACTGGTTGTGCACAAGAACTTCTGGTTTTTCAGTATAAAACAGCATTTAAACTGACGGTATGTTTATGGTACTTTATGCCATCAAAACATTGATTTTAATTTCTAACAAGTCCCATTCAAGTCCCCCGTGTTTCGCCACCTGCTGCACCTTTTCATTCTCCATTGTCCATTGTGATACTGCACTTTACAGCTACAGTTTGCACTGTTTCAATAAATTAAACTAATTTTCTCACCACATCTTTTGATTCATTTTGTCCAGCATTTGCAAGCTGTAGACGCTCGGTCAGCCATATATTGTATAATTGATGTTTTCAGTTGAATTAATTCAATCCAAGTCAATGGAACACTCACAAGATGTCACCAAAATCACACTGTCCCTTTAAAATCTTTCAGAAAATGATATAAGTATATTGAACCGTATCGAAACGTATCGTTGGCTGAATATCGTGATATATATCGTATCGTTGGCTGAATATCGTATATCGTATCGTGAGATTAGTGTATCGCTACAGCCCTACATCCTTGTGCAATAAGGTTATGTAGATAGTCTTTCATCTCCTTATATAGTGGCTTTGGCACAGACACGTACGTTCGTGCTACAAGATCTGTGTCTGTAAGTGATATGCTCAACTTCAGCTTCTCAATACATCCAATATCATCATCTGACTTCGAAAAAGATGAACATTCCTCACGAAGCATATCTTTCACCATTACTTTCTCGGTTTCACTTAGATGACTGAGGTTAATTGGTGGATTCCATGGAATGTCAGCATCATGTTCACTCTTTGCATTCACTTGATTGACTGACACTGGAGGATGCTGATTTGGTTTCTCTAACACTGTAGTTGGATACACAGCCTGGACTTGCTGCACTCTGCCCACAACAGTTCTTCCTGCCAACTCAATATCGTAATCGGTGGGGTTTTGCACATCGAGAATAATGTAAGGTGAAGCACCACTTTTAAGCATCACCAATGTATCACAAAACTAAAGGCCTTCAGCCCACTGAGGATGTATGTCAGGCTCGAAAATGAGGGTAGTGTCTTTCTTCAGTGGCTGTGTCTGTACTTTACAGTCAATTTGAACAGAAGAGTGTTTAGGAACCATGACTTTCCCTTTTGTGGTTTTTACCATATAGTCACATGACTGTTCTGTAGTCACTAGGTCAATGAAGGCTGTGACATTCTTTTTCTCAAGACTGGGAATAGCTGCTGTTAAAGTCTCATGCAACTGCTCTCTTCTTCGAACATCCATTTGTTCTGAAGTGCTGGTTTTCACTATTCGCTCAATGACATTGTAGCCTAGAATAGGCTGTGAGAGAGATCTGCCTTTCATTACTAGCATGGGGACAATAAGTTATTTGGGATCAGCTCCTTCTGCAGCTAATCCAAAAGTTACCTCAATGTAGCCCTTGTAAGGCATGCTCTCTCCGTTAGCAGCAATGATGTTCAAATTATGAACTCTGAAACATCTCTTAGCTTCTCTTGTGGCAAATGTCTCTTTTTCCATTTTTCATCAACAAAGCAGACTTGGGAGCCTGTATCCCACAATGCTTTAGTTTTACGGTCTTGGATGTAGCACTCAACTATACACTTTTTTCCTACCAACGCCACAAGACGAGATTGGCTGTCCTCTTTTCTGGTGTGGGATGTGCTTGCACTTGGTTGAGAGCACTGATTAACATGTGTGTGAGGGGGCTGCTTGCATTTTTTGTAATGTTTTGGCCAATGTTCAGTTTGACAGGTTTTAGAGCAGTAATTGTCTTCTTTACACGATGCACATTTTCTGAATTTCTGTTCGTTTTCAGGGACACCGTAGTATGAGCAATGCTGTTGGGACATTACACTGTTGTTGGTTACTCCTTGTCCCGTGGGGGTAACCCGGTTTCGTTTAAAGGGACCTCTCTGTCTGGTCCGTTTCCTCTCAGCCTGCAACCTGCGAGAACATGTTCACTACTACCACACCTGTAGCAATGGGTGAAATACTCACTTCCATTTTAGTTGCAGCCAAAACATTTTCTTAAGCGTGCACAACTTGGCATTCTTGTGGTATAGGTGAGGTGAAATACTGTGGCTGTGCTTGGTTAGGCTGTCGCATTGACTCTCTGATTTGTGCAACTTCAGCGCCTATGTTTTTCAGTAATGCCATATCGGACCGCATTTCTTTCAGTTCACTCAGAACATCAGGCTGAAATCTGCTGTTTTGGTCTAGATTAGTATTTTTTCCCTTTTTCTCTGCAGTTGTCTCGCTGGATTGAGCCGCTGCTGGGTAAGTAGTTTATTTTTATTTTGTCTTTCTGCTTCGTTGGCACAAGCAATGTTAACTTTTTCGAGGAGCAGCTCATCACTTGATGTTGTCTGTTGCAAATACGGCTGAAGATCACTTCTAATGTTGTCATTTTGCAGGCCTGTGAGAACAGTGTGGAGAAACATACTCTGTACGAGGACAGGATCATATCTTAGACCAGATTCTGCCTCCTGTGAAGCAAACAGAATTTTCTGTCTTAAATCCAGAGCACAGATCAGGAAGTTTTGTGGAGTCTAGGGATGCTCCGATCGATCGGTCACCGATCGAGATCGGCCGATACTCACTCTCTACCGATCGATCGGTGCTCTCTAAACATGCCGATCGCGAGAGCCGATCGCATTACGTAAAATACATGACACTTTTCTCTGTGTGCGGCAAAACAAGCTCGACAAAATGGCTTCACCGGTCTGGCATTATTTTAAGGTGTCCGAAAAAGACAGTAAAATAGCGGAATGCAACGTGTGTGAAGCAGAAATCCTGCAGCTCCGCCTGCCGGACCGGTAAGCGCAGCGAAACACACACACAGGGAGAACCAGACCGCAGTTCATTTCCTCATATTCCAAACGAGAAATTACGGTAGCAAATCACCCGGTTCTTTACGACCAGAACTATTAACGGGATACAAAGCGGAGGAACCAGGCATGGAGGGAGGTGGCAGAGACAGTGGGTGAAACTGGTAGGTTTTCGCCTGTTTGGGGAGTTTATATATATATATATTGCTCTCATAAAATCCCCGGGGTTTTTTTGCTTTGTATGTCGGGGGCGGGAGATTCATGTGATTGGTTGTTGGTCGCGTTGCTCGCAAAAAATCCCCAAGCTTTCAGACACGCCCAGCTCCAAGATTTTCAAGATTTTTGAAAAGCTGCTGTGTGGACGTACCGTAAGAATTAGACCTAACACACTTAGCTATTTTATCTACCTCTGGAACAAGCTAAACTAGTTTATTATAAATATATGTATTCTTCATTGTCGGGTCACTCATTACTGGATCAGTGAGCTGCATGAGACAGGCTGTCAGGAGAGAGAGAGAGGGGGAGAGAGGGGGGGAGAGAGAGAGGGAGAGAGGAAAAGAGAACATTTCTCCCGTGTTCTTCTCCAAAGTGAATGTAAACTTGAATAATGTACATCATCTGAATGTAGTAATTAAGTTGATTGTTGTTTGTGGAAGCTCCAGTGAATAAGCATTAACTGAGTTTTAAACATCACTTTAAATGGAAGATTTAAAGTGATGTTTAAATCTACCATTTAGGCCCCGCCCACTTGTTCGGATCGGCGATCGGTATCGGCCGATACTGATTCCGGCGATCGGCCCCGAAATTGGCGATCGGAGCATCCCTAGTGGAGTCTCCTTGTTACTTTGGACCTCCGAGGTCAGTTGTTTGTACAGTTCTGTTGCTCCTTTTTCTTGGTAATGGGACCCGAGTATCCTCCTCAAGGTAGGTAAAGTCAGGTTGATTTTTCCCTTCAAATAGCTGCGTAGTTATTGGCCTGGTGCTATTGCCCTTATCACTGCATCCAGTATTTCTATTTCAGGAAATCTCTTGCTCATGCCTTGCTCAATTTGATGTGCTAGACTAGAGAATGTAAGTTTGTCTTTTTGACCTGGCTCACCAATCTGGCCTGATATTTTGAATTCTCTGCTCCACTGTAATGAGACACGTGGTTGGGGGGTCTGTTGGACAGTCACATTGTCTTGTTTAATAGTATTACCTTCCCCACTCACTAACCTTTGGGCCCCACCGGTCTGGTCTGGTTTTGCCTGTAGTGAAAACGCTAAGGCTGACTGTAGTTTCTCTATCTCTTTAAGCAAACTTTCTCTTTCTGACGGCTGACATGTTCCTGCACCACGTCTGTCTGTTTGTCACCTGAACGCTGCTCTTTTCCTCTGTTATCTTCTCTTCATAAAGCAGCCTGTTGTAACTCAACTATTTTATCTTTTAGAACAAGTAGCTCTGCCATACCCTGATCCTCAAGTTCACTTAGCTCTTCTCTCTCTAAGTGCATTGTAACATGTGAGATGAGAGACGAACGTTTTTTACCTGATACATACTCAAAAGTTGACCCGGCAATAGTTAGGAAATCACACAATCAAATCATCCCTTGTCAGTGTGTACAGTTTACCACCAACTTCTAGCTTCAAGTCTTCTAGCGCTGAGGAGTCCATTTGAATCTCTTTTCCTGTGGACATTGTCAGTGTAATGTAGAACCTTCACTTTGCAGATGAGACAGCGTAACTCTCCTGGCACCCGTAGTTGACCTCAGATTGTATACAAGTCCCTCTCCGTAGCTATTGAACCACCACACGTCGTCGTCCACCCTAGTTGTAGTGAAGATGGGTTGAATGATGATCGGGGACATCTATCTAGAACAGCTGGCCCTCGTCACATTCGTCTCGGACGAGCCCCAAATGTTACGCCCCTGATAAAAGAGAAGAATTTTGACGAGTCAAAGTTAGGTTTCATTCTCTTCTTTACTCGAGTGAGTCAACAAATGCAACACCTTTCAATAGAACATACAACTTGGCTATTAAAGTGCCAGTGAAGTGCATGTTTTTGCGCCAAAATGAAATGGCAGTTTCATTCCTTACATATCATTGTGCCTGTTCATGGCTAAAATAATTTTAATTATTGATTAATTAATTAAAATTAATTATACGTCTGAGCCTACCGGAAGTTGCTGACGATAGCGGCGGTGACGTCACAAGATGGGCCCAGTTGTGATTGTAAACATGGCGGAGACTTTGGAAAGTGATACAAGTGTGAGAGAAATGATTGATTTTGACAGTTTCTCGATTTAATTCCATTTCCTGCCTTTCTACAAATATATTAGGGACTATAGTGTTAACAAATCCAAGAAAAATGTGTAATGTACATAATGAGTGTGCACACTTATCTAGTATCCTATCCATGTGAACCTGTTTTATTTGTGATGACCTCACACCCTCACCCGGGAAGATGTTTTTCTTTAAATTGAAGTTAAAGGCATCAATCTGGTGCACTTTGAGGGCAACATTAAGAGATTTATGGATACAGCTCTCAACACTCATATCAAACATATTTCAATAATCAAAAAACATTGGAAGGATTTCTTAACCTATTTTATACAACTAACATAGATGGAAATATTTGTTTACATAGATGACCAAACCAACTGAGATAACTTAGGCTACAGTTTACAATCTAATCACTCAGAGTCCTTTACCTCCCTGAGCTGACGTTATCTCTCTCAGTCCAACAGGAGAGGACTCTCCCTCTTGAAACAGCTAATCTCCGTTAGCTCCGAGCTAGCACTAGATGCTAACAACAACCCTGTAACTCTCTCAGTCTCTCTCTCTCGAATCGACCAGTGGCCTTTATTTGTCATGAACAATCAACGAATCTACGAAACAATGACACCAGCCAGACTCACCTTCATCTTTTGGGAACAGAAATATCGCCACTTCGGCAGACTTGACATTACTACAGCCAGCGGCAATGCATCGCTTCCCGTGTGTTTTTCCTCCCTTTTTCTTCACTGTCGCCTCCATTGTCAGGTTTTCTCGATTGGCAATCACTTCCAGTCGACTCCGACACACTTTCCAGTAAAATACTCGCTCAAAAACTTTGATAAATTCGACTTTGAAACAGAGAAACAATACACTGTGATGAATGTAAACACTTCGGAGGCGACCATCTTGTGACGTCACGCAGTAGCTCGCAAGCCACGCCCACGAAGGCGGAGGTCAACTGCGGATTTCACGGCAGCAAATTCAAAACTCATCAAATTAGTTGCTATTCCAACATCTTTTGATATGGGTTTCAATGGACAATTTTGGTCATTACTATATGTATTAGCATAACAGATCATGCACAGGCGCACACTTCACGGGGTCTTTAACACTGTATTTCAATCATGAAACTTCTTAATTACCACAATATCATTGATACGATTATATAATTGACAACATAGCAGAACCCTCACAGAATTATTTAACTAAAATATAAAGACAACATATTACATATAACTTTGTGCATACACAATACACAAGATGGCGGCAAATGTTTGTTCATGTAACCATGTAGACGTTACACATTCTCAGCTAGCCCAAGCTGATAAAACGTAATAATAACACTCAATATTTCACACAACTACTTTAAAACACTCCTTACACATGTTATGTTATAGTTTGGCTATCTACATACCTGATAAAAGGGAAGAATTTTGACAAGAGTCAAAGTTAGGTTTCATTCTCCGGTACTTTACTTGAGTGAGGAAAGTGCCGCGAAACCCCCAGGTATGTGGGCGGAGACAAGAGCAATCTATCTCCGTCTCCCAGATCAAGGCCATCTAGTCGATCACAGTTTAACAGATCACACGTCTCCAAAACAAACACAAACAAGCGCAGACAGAATACCTTCTCATCCTTTCCAAACATCCTACAATTAAACTACATTAACAAAGGTCAAAGGTAACAGTTAAAATACTGTCAATGTTACAAAAACAATCCATTACACACTCCCCTGCTAAATTTGATGTCGTCCTGAACCTGAAATGTTCAATTTGATCTTGAGGTGTGTCAATAAAGTGATTAATGTTGGCATCAACACAATAAATCTACTGAACTACTGTTTCTGTTTGTGTCAAACGGTCTCAGTCCTTCACTCCTTCACGGTCCAAGTGAAGGAGTTCAAGTATCTCGGGGTCTTGTTCTCGAGTGAGGGATCAATGGAGCGTGAGATGGGCCGGAGAATCGGAGCAGCGGGAGCGGTATTGCAGTCGCTTTACCGCACCGTTGTGACGAAAAGGGAGCTGAGCCGGAAGGCAAAGCTCTCTGTCTACCGGGCCATTTTCGTTCCTACCCTCACCTATGGTCATGAAGGATGGGTCATGACCGAAAGAACGAGATCGCGGATACAAGCGGCCGAGATGGGTTTCCTCCGCCGGGTGGCTGGTGTCTCCCTTAGAGATAAGGTGAGAAGTTCGGTCATCAGGGAGGGACTCGGAGTTGAGCCGCTCCTCCTTCACGTCGAAAGAAGCCAGTTGAGGTGGTTCGGGCACCTAGTTAGGATGCCACCTGGGCGCCTCCCTAGGGAGGTGTTCCAGGCACGTCCAGCTGGGAAGAGACCAAGGGGTAGACCTAGGACCAGGTGGAGGGATTATATCTCTTCGCTGGCCTGGGAGCGCCTTGGGATCCCCCAGTCAGAGCTGGTTGATGTCGCCAGGGAAAAGAAAGTTTGGGGCTCTCTGCTGGAACTGCTACCCCCGCGACCCGACCACGGATAAGCGGGAGAAGATGGATGGATGGATGGATGGTCTCAGTCCTACCATTCTCTACAATACACTGTCCATGTCTGTTGTGTGCCTATATCCCTGTGTGACGGTGTGGTGTAGGTAAGAGTTTGTGTTGCCAACAACGCCACCTAAGGGAGTTTCACCCCCAGGAACTAACTATTCATTATAAAAGATTTACCACACAAGAAACACAGGTTTGTTTTACATAACGGCCAGAGACAGTTTCAGTTACAGTTAACACAATTACTTTATTTTATAACAATCAATTAACTATTCTAAAAACACCAGATCCACATAATACAATAATCTACAAGTTCATACTGGGGCATAGGAGGTACAAGACAGGGCTGCGGCTTACCAGGCGGCAATAAATAAATAGGGGGGAAGGGTCCAACTCAAAACCACTCATGATACCGCAAACCAAACAATAGGACTTGTGAAGACCACCACCACCAGGGACTGGGGTTGCCGCCTCAAGCCCACAGCACCTGTCTGACAAGAGGAAGACGGTTAAAACCTCCACACAGTAGTACACTCAAATAAACTAACTTACTAAATAAGCAAACAAACAAAACCAAATGAACGAAGGTATCCAAATAAAGTCGGTGCACCATGGTTAATATAAAATAAGAAAAACACTAGTATATAAACTAAATTAACAAAAGAAAATAACAGTTTCTCAAAGTAAACAGTGAGTTGTATCAGGGAGACTTGGTTGGCGAGTTCCCTGAGAGCCCGAACCGCTCCAGAGTCCCGAAGGGGGGGGGGGGGGGGCACGTCACCAGACACGGAGCTCGCAACGGAACAGCAAATTATTCCAGTAGTGAGTCACTGCAAAGAGCCAAAACAGCAGGACCAGTTGTGGTCTGGTCTAGCAATTAATAACACCCCTGAAAAGGGCACAGGTACATATAATATTATTTAGAGGCCAATTAAACACATGGATATCAATAACTGAATTTACAGGTTCCCATACATACAATCTATTCAGCCACAGCATAGCACCTGAGCCGTCAGGGGAGAGGGGCGCACAGCAGGCCCGGCTCCAGGATGAAATGACTGAGGGGGCTGTTAAAAAATCCGAGGGGGCGATTTTTTTTCACAACAACAAAAAATACTGGCAATGTAATTAATTGACACACCGAGCTTTTTACCTTCTCACTGCTACAATCTCTTTGCTTCTTTATTTTTTATTCTGGATTTACCCCTCTCATTCTGTTCTTTTCCTCTGATCTTTAATAATAGATAGTACATTATTAGATGGCTGCACTTTGGTTAACAGACTAACATTGATTTCCTCAATTTATAAATTGACAGGCTCTGTAATTATACCATAACCTTTTCTCCTCTATCCCTTAACTCGTCTTCCTATACAGATTTACTTACTATATCTACTCTAGTCAGGTCAGGATTAAAGAAACATTAATCTGGTTGATTTTTTATTTTCAGGATTAAATGTTCAAATCAAGGCCTAAAACCTGGCATTCCATAAGAAAGTGACTAATATATAAACCGAATGTAATATTGGATCAAATACTACACCAAATGGACAGACACAGATTAAAAATACAAATAAAGTCCCCTGGTTTGTCTCTAGAGTCTAACTGCCATGAGAAAAATCAAATCAATGTTCCAAAATCCGTCACTAGATGTCACTCATTGTACCAATATGGTTGATATAACACATAACATATTATTATTATTATAGTAAAAAGGGCTCGCTTCGGCAAAAACCTGATCCATACAGGCAGCCCTAAATAATAACAAGTAACCATCATGTGTAGTGCTATCTGTAGTTGTCTCTCTTATCTTTTGTTGATGTCATATTGTTTTCACCAGGGCCGGACCGAAAATTGGGGAGAAAAACTACATCATGTATTTTTTAGCTGCCCGGATTATAACAGACAAAGACTCATTCTGAAAACTGCACTGGAACAACATAACATCAAGGACATGGATTTCAAGTCAATATACGAAAGTAAATCAAGAAATGAAGTAAACAAGCTGATCTTCAAGTTCCTCAAAAACACTGGTCTGAGGACAAGGATTTAATATAAACATTTAATAAATCAACAGTAGGTGGCGATATATGCTCCAAGTGGAAGCGATTCGCCATTAAAGAAAAAAGAAGAAGACGACGAAGTAGTAGAAGAAGAAATACCCTACAAACAGGCACAACACCGTTACTCTGTTTTTACTGACAAATAACATTTGATTTCACCTTGCTCTATTTTTTTTAACGCACGTTCAAAAACGGGAATATTTTCGGGAGTTTCAACCGGGTACCAGCCACCAAAAACGGGGATTCTACCCGGAAAACGGGGACGTTTTGGTAACCCATCCGACTGTGTTTACAGCTAAGCACACACGCTAACATTAAGACTACAAGCTCACTTGGGTTTTGAGGCTTTTGTACACGTTGCTTGACTGCCTGCCCACATATCTGATCTAAACATAGTAACGTGTATTGGGGAAAATAATTATTTAAAGTTATTTAATAATTGTGACATTTATTGTACTTTTTGATGGATGAATGATGCTCAAAGTGAGGGGGCAAATAATACAACTGAGGGGGCAATGCCCCCTTTTGCCCCCTCGTGGCGCCGGGCCCGGCGCACAGGCCATGGCAAAATCCCGCTGCCACAATTAATAATATAAAATAAGCCAGGAGCCAATGTGTCAGATGATAAAGGGAGGCAGACAACGGCAACTCACCAGGTGATAACAACACTGCGCCCATGGGAGTCCTCAGCGGAGCAATTTCTCCGCCACTGCACCGGCAGTCAGATGCGCTGTCCAGATGCGAGTGTTGCGAAACGGCTGCCACGACAAACAATTCATTCGGGCCACGCCGTGCTCCAGCCACCAGCGAAGGGGTTGACACTGACAGGTAAGTCACGAGCTACGCCACACCCCTGTATTTATGCTTCCGGCGCGCCCAGATGTGACAAATCCGGAGGCTCAGGGCACAGTGCCGTGCACCGGTACGGAGGGAGAAAACAATAATAGCCTAATAATAATATCTTAATTTTCTATAGCGCTTTTCTGAGCCCAAAGATGCTTTACATTTGGGATGGAGGGTAGACAAACAAAACAAAAACAAAGACAAAGCCAAAAAGAAACAAAACACAACAGAAAAGCAGTCAGGAGGAAGTTGATTGAGAGGAGGGGGGGGCTTATGGATAGAGAGTTGAAGAGGTGGGTTTTGAGGCGGGACTGGAACAGGGTAAGGGACTCAGACTCACGGAGGTCTTGGGGGAGGGAGTTCCAGAGCTTCGGGGCTGCCACAGAGAAGGCTCTGTCCCCGAAGCTCCGGAGTTTGGCCTTGGGGATTGAAAGCAAACCGGCTGAGGAGGATCTGAGGGACCGGGGTGGTTGGTAGAGGGTGAGGAGGTCAGTGAGGTAGGGGGGACCAGATGGTGGAGGGCTTTGTAAGTGAGGACCAGGAGTTTGTAATGGATGCGGTGTGAAACGGGGAGCCAGTGGAGTTCTTTGAGGACCGGGGTGATGTGATGCCATGATTTGGTGTGGGTGAGGAGTCTGGCGGCTGCGTTCTGGACACGCTGGAGTCTATTGAGGGAGGTGGAGCTGATGCCGTAGAGGAGGGAGTTGCAATAGTCAAGGCGGGAGGAGATGAAGGCGTGAATCAGTCGCTCAGCTGCAGGGCGGGTGAGAGAGGGACGGAGTTTGGCAATATTGCGGAGGTGGAAAAATGCGATTTTTACAACATGACGGATGTGGGGCTCGAGGGAGATGGTGGGGTCAAATATCACGCCAAGGTTGCGTGCCTGGGTGGAGGGGGAAACAGGGGTGCCATCAATGGTGACTGTCAGGTTGGGGGTTTTGCTGAGGGTGGATTTGGATCCGATGAGGAGGAGTTCAGTTGTATTGCTGTTGAGTTTGAGGAAGTTGTGTTGCATCCAGGATTTTATTGCAGTCAGACAGGATTCGATGTGGGTGAGGGGGGGGGGGGGGGGGGGTTATTGGGGGATTTGGTGCTGAGGTAAATCTGGGTGTCGTCGGCATAGCAGTGAAAGTCCAGGTTGTATTGGCGGAAAATCTGACCAAGGGGGAGGATGTAGATGATGAAGAGGAAAAAACCTCCTGTCACGGCTAATGACAGGCTAATGCTAAGCTAACCTTCTTTTTTGTTTATTTACATGATGTCTGGAGATTTTCCGAAATGTAGCGAGTTAATGATCTCACCTGTAAAGTGGAAAGTGGATTTGATGTGGGTTAAGATCGGTTAAGATGTATATTATTTTGTGTCACAGGTAAATGAATGCAACTGTGCATTTTACAATTGAGTAAAACAGTTAAACAGTTTAAGGGTTTTCAGGGCTGAAATTAATGAATTGCATGAAGAGTATATTTACTGTATCTTGGTTCCTGTCCTAGTATGCATAATGTCTGTGATACTAACAGGTACAATGTTCCATCCAACCACTAGGTGGAGCCAGTGACCACACACACACACACACACACACACACACACACACACACACACACACACACACACACACATGATGTAAGAGTGTCAGAGGGGCCCTATTATACTAAAAATAATTCTGGTAATTTTCAGGTTCATATCAGTATGTTGTGTCTCTACTGGGACATGTCTCCATGCTTTAATGTTCAAAAGCTCTTTATTTTTCTCATACTGCCTGTGCTGCAGTAGCTCTTTTCACCCTCTGTCTGAAACCAGAGCCCAGTCTGCTCTGATTGGTTAGCTGGCCGGCTCTATTGTAATTGGTCAACCGCTTAGAAATGTTGCGCCCCTTAGCCTCACCCCCTTAACATCACGTATAATGTGTTGGAGCTTCAGCCAATAGCAGTGTGTGTTAAGTAGTGATGTCACTATGTTCTGGAGTTTAGGGATTTTAGCCTTTGCAGACCATTTACATGCACAAACCTATATAACACACTACAGGAAAGGGAAAACCAAAAATACATTTAACTGACCGTTTCCTCTCATGCGTGTCCCTGCCAGGTGCCTGCACCCTGAGAGGATGTTCGCAGCCATGGCCCTGGGGTCGGCCATCTTCCTGGGCCCAGTGTGGGCCGCAGAGAACCAAGACTTCATGGGCAGCTTGAAGAGAGTCAACCATGTAGTGTTCGGGATCGGCCTCGCGGTCACCAGCTACATCTTACTCTGCATGCTGGGGAGCATCATGTGGTTCCTGTCTGCCATCTCTCTCCCCCTGGCTCGTAAGTAAACACACAGATTTCAATTCCAAAGGTTTTATTGTCTTAAGTAGTAATACAAATGCCACTTCAATCTCATTAGTATGCAGAAAAAGTGACAGGTCGCCCCGCCCCTTTTCGACCGGAAGTCCCGCCTTATTTGACCGGAAGTCCCGCCTTTTTATTTTTATTTTGAAACCGGAAGTCCCGCCTCGTTCGACCGGATGTCCCGCCCCCGCTTCCGGCGGATGTCCCGCCCCCGCTTCCGGTTTTCAAAATAAAATTAAAAATAAATTAAAATTAAAAAAAATGAGAAAAATAAAATGCCGTTGTTTTCAATCAATTAATATGCCTAGGATATATGTCCCGCCTCCTTACCACTTCCTGTGTGGTTAATCCTGTATACAGTATCGAATGTAACTTACAAATACTTGCAAATAACATGAAATTAATCAAAAGTAAGGCATCTTAAAAACATATATTTAAACCTCTCTGTTTTTGCAAACAGGACATGACAGGACATGAGGGGAGAGAACATATGGTGGAGGAGGGGAACACACACACACACACACACACACACAAAAAGCCATCGTCTTTAGTCACTCTTAAATATTTTTCAAGTCGAGAGAAAATGGCCAAGAGACGTCTTGATATGAATTTAATCAGCGAGACACCGGTGACAACTTACAGCCATCCGTTGGGTGCTCCAATCAAGAAACGAATGCAGTTTGTATGCCGGGTTCAGACGCCTACAGCCGAAGAACTTCACGAAGAATGGATTCTAAAAAATGGCGATGTTTGGGGTTATATATTCAACTATATGGCTATTACAAATAACATGAAATTAATCAAAAGTAAAAGCATCTAAAAAACACATATTTAAACCTCTCTGTTTTTGCAAACAGGACATGACAGGACATGAGGGGAGAAAGCATATGGTGACACACTTTCCCCGCCCCTCACCCTCTCCCTCTGTCTAAATAAAAAGCCAGCGTCACTCTTAAATATTTTTCAAGTCGAGAGAAAATGGCCAAGAGACGTCTTGATATGAATTTAATCAGCGAGACACCGGTGACAACTTACAGCCATCCGTTGGGTGCTCCAAATCAAAGTAAAGCATATAAAAAACAGATATTTTAAAAAGTCAGCCTTTTTTGCTAAAGGATAAGGGAGGGGGAAAACCCCAAACCCCCTATGGAGAAGTCATAAACCCCCTATGGAGACAAGCATGTTGTAAACAGAGGGGAGGTAGGTAATATACTTAAATATATATAGAAAGTCAGAGAATATTTATCAGAGGATAACGCATATACATTTGTACAAGTCGACACGGGTGCATTTTGTTAAGAAAACAGAGTTTTCGTACTCAGACCGCTGCAACAATTTCAAGCAGATCTCTGCGATATGCAGTCGCTGTCCGAATATAATGATGGCTTTAATTATTTGTTAACAGTCATAAATGTATTAGAAAAACCTGTGCTCAAACATTAAAAGAAAAAGAAGGGTAAGGTTACCAAAGCTTTTTGATACAGGTTTAACACACAGCGAGATCCCTAAAAAAGTTACAAACAGCTGAGGGGAAAGAATTCTTTAATAAAGTTTAATAAAGTTTTTCAAAACTTGTTGAAGAAAATGGTATACAACATTATATATAACCGCCATTGACATAAAGGCATGTATGGTAGAAAGATTTAACCGTACGCTGAAAACTAAAAAGTGGAGGTATTTTACAGCTAAAAACACTCCTAGACCTATGATAGTGTTTCTTATGTATGACAACTCTACAACTGGTAGAAAGTTAAGTACTTTTTCTGAGCAGATTTTCTTTAAGACTGTGACTCTTAACAAACCAACCCCCCGAGAGACAGACATACTCATCCACTTTTCAACGTATTTTGTTTTTGTCTTTCTCGCTTTTTTTTTCCATTATATTTTGGAAAAAACTACATAGGATTGCTAGCAAAAATACAACATGCAACTAATACATTATACCAATATTACAACTTTTGGCGATATTTTCAACACAATATACTTGTACCCTTTTTTTTTTTTTTGGGTTTTTTTTTGGGTATAATATGAAGTAGTTGGTAAGGAAGGGGGTTTTTCTTTAAGGGTGCAAAACTTTAGAACAGGGTAAAATATTCATTAATTTGTATTGAATTGAGTTTTCTTTTTTGATTTTCAACATACTATATGACTTTTACATATTTCTGACGTACTATACTTTTTTGGACTTTTTTCTGTAGAATCTTGACAAAACTATTACTTGTTCTTAAATGATGACCTATTGCTGGAGATGAGATGAAAAAGCTACAAACGCTTAAAGAACTTTTTTCTAAAAAAACTCTCAATTCTACACTGACTCCCCCCCACTCAACGCAATAAGTCCCACCCCACTCAGCAAATCATCTAAAAACGAAGGAACCCATCAAGACGACCGTTGAAAACTAGCCATGGATCTGAGAAAAAACCAAGTCTGATGTAGCCTACCCTTATTATCACCAGGATAATGGATATGGGCTTAATGACTGGATGGTACAAAGTAGGGGAGAGGATGTTCCCGAAGAAGAGCTCTCCTCTATATGTAATAGTATTGTAAAACGAAACCTTTAAAGTGGTCCCGGAATCTTCATTTTTCAGAAACATTCTGTAACATTACCGAAGAAATTACACTTACTCTTTTTCTTGTGTTACCAAGATACTTTTAGATACAGTTTGGTGTCTGAAAACTGAAACTGGGTGAATATAAAGTACTTTATAAGGAATTCGGATTCTTTTAAAGGCAGATTTT